>NW_018240183.1:1228-5763 GCF_001263595.1 Phalaenopsis equestris | reverse complement strand
TGAGAAAAATCTAGCAACCTTGGAAGCTGAAATTTGGACTTGAAATGTCAGTGAAGATGCTCTGATGGCAAGTGCTGAAAAGGTTCTTCTAGCTACAGAAAGACTGGAATTGTTTCTTAAACAGAAGGCTGCCATTGACAGATTCATGGGTGGGGATAGGAATACAAAATACTATCATGCTTGTATTAAGTACAAAAAGAAATGTAACAATATTCAAAGGATTCAAGATGCTCAATGAATCTGGATCGACAACTATGAGGGTATTGCATGGAATGTTGTAAAGTTCTCAGGAGGAGCTGGTTTATACTCAAGAACTCCAACTAACCTTCATTCCAATTAAATCTAAAATTTGGGATGCTCTCAACACTATTGATAATTCTAAAGTAGATGGTCCTGATGGATATACAACTGCTTTCCATAAAAAAGCTTGGCCCATTATCAATGAAGATGTGCTGACTGTTATCTAAAGCTTCTTCGATGGAACTCCCCTCCCTAATTACTTTTCATTTTCTAGCTATGTACTCATTCCTAAAGTTGCTGAAAGCCATAACTAGAATCAGTACAGACCTATAAGTCTGACTTATGTTTTCAGTAAGCTCATTAGTAAATTATTGTGGCCTGGTTAAGACCCCATTTAAACCATCTCATAAAACCCAACCAGACAGCTTTTGTAAAAGGTAGAACCATCTCTGACAATGTGTTGCTAGCACAGAAGTTACTATTGTATATAGATCACTAATGTAGAGGAGGAAATCTCATTTATAAACTGGATCTAATAAAAGCTTATGATAATATTCACTAGTCTTTGATTATAGACATTCTCAAAGTCAAGGGTTTCTCTAAAGAATTCTGTATTCGATTTTGCTTAATGGAGCTTCCAATGGCTTCTTTTCAGCTATTAGAGGGGTTCAGCAAGGAGATCCACTCTCCCCATCTATTTTTATCCTGGCCATGGACTTTTTTTCCATAATTTTGGAACATGCTCTATCTCAAAAATCCTATACCAGATTCCACCATACATCTAATATGGAGGTCACACACATGATGTATGCAGATGACATTATTGTGTTCTCCAAAGCTAACAAAAAAGCAGTAAAGCAAAAATTAGTAAAGTTCAAACATAAATGTTTGAAGCAATTCCAAGACATCTCTGATATGATTTTTAATACTTCTAAATGCCAAATCCTTTATAGCAAAGTTACTAATCCTGCAGCTAAACAATGGATTGGCAACTTTACTGGGTTTTCTACTGCTACTTTCCCTCTTAATTATCTTGGTGTGCCACTCATCAAAGGTAGAACCAAAAGAATACAATTTGATGTTGTAGTTACTAAAATCAATGCTCAACTCAACTGCTGGACAAATTCTTTTTTATCTAATAGTGGGAGAATTACACTGTTAAAAAGCAATCTCACATCCTTCCCTTCCTATATCCTCCAAGTTTTAAAAAATAAAGAAGTTTATCCAATTGTTAATTGAGAGAAGCTTCAATAGATTCCTCTAGGCTGGACAAAGGCAACAATTACACTAGGCTAGCTGGAAAAAGGTTACTAAACAAACTATTGTTAGGGACTTGGGTTTCAAAGGATTACAACACCTTCAACAAATTAGTATTTGCAAACTCAAGCCAAAATTTAGGATGCAGAACTCTCTCTGGGCAAAGTTCATGATGGTGAAATACTGTAAGCATTCCCACCCTACTTTGGTAGAAAGAAATTTGGGGGACTCAACTATATGGGTCAAATTACTTTAAATCAAACAAAAGGTAGAAAAATTATTCTTTTGGGACCTTGGTCAGGGCAAAATTCATTTCTAGCTTGATCAGTGGTGCCCTTAAGATCTTCTCACACCCAGGCCAGCAAATTTTGACCCTAATTTGTTGGTGGCTGATTGCTGGAATGGAGACTCCTGACCTTCGGAAAAACTGCTGTGTATACTGGATCAAATAGCCACTACCTATATTTCAAAAATCTCTTTCAATAGATAACATCATGATAAATTAGTGATTATTGCTAGCAAGCTTCATAGCCTTTCTAAGGCCATATATGCTACATTATTCAGCTGGCAGGATGTTCCATGGGGTAAAACTATTTGGAACAAATACCTCACCCCCTTTATGTCTTTTTTAATATGGAGAATCTTTCATAAACTTCTCCTTGTGGATGATCCTCTTAAGCTTAAGGGGTTGAGAGGACCTTCCAGGTGCCATCTTTGTTGCAAAGCTAAAGAATCAATTCCCCATCTCGTCTTTCACTATATGTTTGCACAAATGGTCTAGTCAGAATTGGTTAAAGATTTGAAGGTAAACCTCTTGAATCTGGATTGGGCCACCCTTTTTGCCTGCTGGACTACATGGGACAAAATCAATTTGAGCACCATACCTTTTGTAGTGACTTGGTTTATTTGGATGGCAAGAAATAAAGCCAAATTTGAGGAATGCCCTCCTAATGCAAACTTAACAGTGATACATTGTAAAACTTTCATAACAAAGCTGATCACACATAAGGGATTCCTTGAAATTTTCTACAATACCAGCTGCTCTACACAAAGAACAGTAAAGATATTCGCAGTCTTCTGGTTTAAACCTGCTATCGCCTGGATTAAAGCTAACATAGATTGGAGTTATAGTGTGCAAGGTGCTGGTTTTGGGGGTGATCTTCAGAGACTACACAAGCACCTGCAAATTTTTTTTCTACAGCCCTATTATACTCAAGATGCGCTTGAAACTAAAACAACTGCTTTTTCGTGGGCGCTACATATTGCTATTCAGATGAAATGGTTTTATATAATGGTTGAAACTGATTGCTCTCTACTCATCTAGCTGATTGAAGTATCCATATATCCTCCCTTACATATACTCCAATTCCTCAAATCCATCAAGGAATTTAAAAATAGTGCCAACTTTAGCTCAATTTCAATTATAGAGAAGGCAACAAACCAGCTAACTGGCTAGCAAGATTAGCTAGTCAATTAGATGACACTTTAGTCTCCACTACTCCTCCCCCTTCTCTATCATTTTTGTTAAAGGGAGACCTCTTACAAGTCTCTTATATCAGATCTGTACTTTGTTCTTCTTTGCAATATAATTACCTCCTTCCTTATATATATATATATATATATATATATATATATATATACTCCAAAGCTAGTGTCGGGATTTCCATCTCCAAAGCTAGTGTCGGGATTTTCATTCCGACGACCGACAACTTCCACATGACCCCCCCTAAAAATAGTGTCGACACCAAATCACATAGGGTTTGTTATTACACCTTCAGCTACTCAAGACAAACACATACATACAGTTACAATGCTATGAAATACAGTCTATACGCATGAAGAATCTAATTAATCGTGGTTAGGGCGAGAGCTCAGTACCTTTGTCTGAGAGGTTTAGCCTCGAATAGATGGTTGAAGTACTTTCAGAGGAGTTCAGACAACCTTCAGATGAATTCCTGGGCCGTGGTCAATTTCTTAGGTATGATTTTGATCAAAGATACTTTCAGGTGTTGTTCTAGGGCTATGCTAGACACTCTTTGTGATGTGGATTTTGTGGGCTATCAACTCAACACCTCTCACTATGGAGATGGTGAGGAGCAAGTTAATTTGAAGTTTGGTGCACTATGGAGTTTTGATAGAAAGTGTCCTAATTTTAAGGCAAATTTCAATGGTGAAACTGGGCCTAAGTGGTTGCTGTGGGTGACTGAGAGAAGGGAGATTGCACTTATTTAGGTTTGGAGAAACTCTGGTGAGATTTTGGCAGAGTTTTCCCTAAGTTTTGGACACTCTCTCATTTGGCTGTAAAGAGCTCAATTTATAGCCATGGCCACAGAGCTAAGATTTGAGGTTGATGGTGGGTGTAATGGATTGCTGAGGTGGATTGAAGAAAAGCTCTATTGGCCAATAAAGTTTAGCCAACTACGAGTAGTTTAATTTTAGGCTTTGGCCACTTAGGGCTCTCTCAGGCTGGTTTTTCAGATACAGCAAAACCATATGCATATTTAGACCTATATTTTATACTCATTTTTTGTGATATTGCACTTTAAAGGAGGGTATTTTTCATGTTTTATTGCAGGTTGTTGATTTTTAGGACTTGAAGCAAAAAGGTAGAAAAAAAGGGAGGGGAAAATGATGGAATTTGGAGCCAAAATGGTGTTTTTCAAGAAACACTTAGCATCGACAGCGCCAGGATAGATGCCGACGGTGTAGACCAACAAAACAGAGGTCGGACTATCCTCAACACCGACGCTGCTAGGAAGAGCGCCGATGAAACCATTTAACAGAGAGCACAAAATTAATTCACGGGCCACTGGCACCGACGACGCCAATTTTTTGGAATAACCTGTTTTTAGAAGATTTAACAAATTTAGACGCTTTTTGAAGAGTTATTGGATGCACCTATTGGAAAACCGACATTAGGACCTATTTAGAGCGGAAATTGATCAGAAAAGACCCCCTTTGACCGCTTTCCACTCACTTCCACACTATTCTACATTCTCCACAGCCACTTAGAGTCCATTAGTCATTTATTTCTTTAG
>NW_018240183.1:0-1107 GCF_001263595.1 Phalaenopsis equestris | reverse complement strand
TTTCAGATAAGTGTTGTTTGTTTACTATTGTTGTATGAACTTTCTTTTATATATGAAGTTTGTGTTTTGTTGTATATTTCTCACAAAGTCTTAGTTTCCTTTATCTTTCTTTTTACTCTGAGATTTGGTGAAATGAAGAGATAATTTAGATGTGCCAATTTTAAAATATAAAATAAATTGTGATGGTTTTTCAACTCTGTTATTAATTTACTTTTCGATATGGTCAATTGAATTGTTAAAATATGTTGTTAAACATATGATATGGTAAAAGGAGTATGAGTTCTGCAATAAGAGTGAGAATCACATTTAATTCCATGAGGGAGTATTTCGTTCAGAAAATTAAGTGCAAATAAAAAGGGAAATATACTTTGTTGGGTGTAAAAATAGAGATTTTCGGGTGACAAACTAAAATCTCCAATTTGATCTTAGTGTTTAAGAAATAAAGCGAGTGTTAGTCTTCAAGGGAAGGGAAGTGGGAACTCTGGAGTGAGAGTCAGTATCCCCCTAGCCTAACCACGAATTTAGGGACTAAACATGAGATTAGCCAATGATTTTATATAACAGTGAATCAGGGTAGAGAATTAAAATTGCTCCTATTTGGCACAATATGTATTAAAATCATTTATCTCATCTCATTTTTCCAAAAACTCATTGTAGTGGGAAAGATGCTTTTTCATATTAGAAAACTTCATCACATAAAACATAGTTTAGTAGTTACTATTTAAACTTTGCATTTTAGTTTCGTTAGCAGTTAATAGTTTAGTTTTGATAGTATCTCAAATAATTTGAAATTAGTGACAGTAATTTCATTTTTTTCTGTGAATTTTGTAAATAATTTATAATTATAAATTTAAACCTTCGTCGTGGGATCGATATTTGGCGCTTAAATAAAAAGTCTTATATTACTTGATAATGATATGCATACTTTCATAGAATCTCAACATAAATTGCTTAAATTTCTTATTCATAAAATAACATATCAAGTTTTTGGCATTGGTGTAAAGTGAAGTCCACTTTATAAGTTTTACACAACTATATTTCGGGGATCATGTTTTTGGCGCCGTTGCAGGGAAATGTAACAGTAAATTAAACAGATTTGGTAAATTA
>NW_018240182.1:0-609 GCF_001263595.1 Phalaenopsis equestris | reverse complement strand
ACAAGGAGAAATACAGAGAAAACTACTCAAAACTCCTGGGGAAAATATTCAAAGTTGAAGTTTACATGGTATATAAGTTAACAACATCTATTCTTATCATGACCAACCCGGAGAGGTTATGGAATGACTCTAAATTTCTCCCCAAGAACACTTCTTGAAGTTTTTTCTGAATCTCTTCCTTTCTTTACAACACACATAATTCCTCTTTGAAGTAGCGAGGAAGAAATATCTCACTTTACCTCCACTCTTAAAATTTCTTGAAGAATTCCTCACAATTATATGCTCTAGCAAGCTTTCTATGCACTAATGGATCCTTTCTAACCTACAAGAATCCAAAAGTCTCTCCTCCAAGCTTACTATTTTCGGCCAAAATGTTCTCTTTAAAGATGTGGATGAGTTTTCCCAAGATTTTCTTACGCACCCCTCCATAATCCGGCCTTATCCGTTGTACATGTCACATAACCGTCGATCCCGTCGTCGGCGGCCTTCTGAAAAATTTGTCCTGTAGCCTCGGAAAAAACTCACCGTCGGAGGCCTCGATGGCGCCGTCGGCACCCTATTGCAAGTCTCCACGTTTTGGTCCTTTTTGCTCCAAATTTGCTCATTTTT
>NW_018240181.1:0-458 GCF_001263595.1 Phalaenopsis equestris | reverse complement strand
AATCATTGAATACCTTAGGCGACATGTCCCCACCAGTCCTGAGTTGTGCACGCCGTAGTCCTTGCAGCCGTACTCTAATTTTTATTTTGTTTTTATTTTTCATCGTCCCAAGTTTAAGCTATTTAATTCTCCATTTCCATGCCAATGTTGAATGAGTGGAATCCGTACAGATTAGGGGTGTAAACGTATCGAACACGAACAAACAGAGTTTGTGTTCGTGTTTGATTGATTTGAAATTTAGTTTGTTTGAAATAAGCTCGTGCTCGAAATTGTTCGTGAAGTTACCATTCGTGTTCGTTTTTTAACGAACGAGCTGAATAAGAGCTGTTCGTTTGACATCACTAATATTAATACATATAAATAATATATTATATTAATTATATAATTTATATTATATAAACATATAATATTTATATTAGTATCTTACTAATATAATATATTAATATATTATTATTATT
>NW_018240180.1:0-929 GCF_001263595.1 Phalaenopsis equestris | reverse complement strand
AAAGAAGAAAAATCTCTCTAACAAAGTCTCTTGCTAATCAATGCGCCGCTCATACTTCCTTGCTCATATCTCTCAAAATCTCTCACCAATCTCTCCAGAAAATGAAGAAATCTACATCTCCATAAATTCACACCAAATGCCTCCTAAAACACTTTGTAATTACTTTTCTAGACTCCTCTAATTACTTTTCATGAGAGGTGTCAAGCCCCTCTTTTTAAAGAGACATAAAAACATCTCCTTTCTCCAAGAGACACATCCCTTCATCCAAAAGACACACTCCTTCACTCCAATGGACACATTTCCTCATTCTAATGCTTTTTAAAGTGTCTAAATTCATCGAATCACTCCATGAGGGCGTGCAAGTTGTCCAGAAGCTTCCAAAACATCCCAGAATGGCCCAGAATAGGTCAAAAGCCGACCAATAACCGCCCAGGGTGCTATAGCGCCATTCTGGGGCGCTATAGTGCCTGCATCTGGTGCTATGGCACCATTCTGGGAGCGATAGCATCACAATGCGCTCAACTCCATCGTTTCACCTCGTTTCTCTTCGTTTCAGCTTTGTTTCACCCCATTTTAGCTCTGTTGCACTCCAAATTGATACACTTACAAGATAGACATGAAACAACCTTTTTTTATAAAGTGTAATTTCATTCAAAAATATGAAATAAATATGAAAGAGATTAAACATGGAAAGTCATATCAAAATGCACCAGATCATAATTTCCTTCTTTGGTCAATTTTGCTCCAAATTACACCGTTTTTGCTTAATTTTCACCAAAATTCTATTTCTTATACCTGAAGACAAAAATATACATAATATATTCCTTTAAAGTGTAATATCATTAAAAATATGCATAAAATGAGTATGTTATGTACACTAAAAACAAGTAATTTTTAGATGGATCAACTATAATTAAGACTATGGACCT
>NW_018240179.1:0-563 GCF_001263595.1 Phalaenopsis equestris | reverse complement strand
TGAAAAGTCCTTGTCCTTTGAACTCCTTGAAGATATTGTCCCATGATTTTCATCAATAGTTTTCTTAGGTGATATTGGTTATCTAAGATGTAATTAACTATAGAGGCTTGCCATTATAAGAAAAATTTCCAAACCCAAAACCTAGCTTAAAATAAACCCTATCTAATTTTTCATATTAAATACGGGAACATGTCGGCTTATAATAAAAATGGTTTTGCAGACTTAATGAATGTCATACAATCTTTTGTTTATTTAATCAAGCCTTACGAGTAAGTAGTGTGTTTATGCTTTGGAATTAATATGTCATTTGCAGTATTAGGTTCATTTTTTTAAACGACTATGGATATGAGATCGGTCTGGTCTTGTATTTTCAAAAATCCAAATACTATTTTTTTCCAAATTATATATTAAATTAAATTAAAACTTTTTAGTGATATCCATCCTGGCAAACAACAACTCCATAACCACCCAACCACTTTTTAGTGCTGAAAAATTCTAGCGACTCTACTATGGAATTGTTTTTCTCTTCATATTAATCAGGGAATATTATCTTCATACATCGG
>NW_018240178.1:0-377 GCF_001263595.1 Phalaenopsis equestris | reverse complement strand
TAATGATTAAAAAGATGCCGTTAAGGCTTGAAATTTATTAAAATCGCAAAAAACCGGAATTTTGACAAAATCAATAGATCCCGCCGACGACGAGATTTTCCTGAGACTCCAAGAAAGATAACCAATAGAGCGCGCCGATGGCGCCATCGACCCCGCTGACGGGGAGCTCATGAAAAAATACCTTTTACTGTGATTTTTACCAGTCCTTTAACCGCAATTTTGACCAATCAACCGCCACTATTCATCATCCCCTTCCTCCTAAAAATGTCATTTTTCACCTAGGGCTTGAAAGATCATGGATTGGAAGGCAATTTCAAGGCTTTTTGGCACCAGATTTGATCAAAGAGTTTCACTCCAAGCTAAAAATATTTGATTTT
>NW_018240177.1:0-4551 GCF_001263595.1 Phalaenopsis equestris | reverse complement strand
AATATATTGATTAATTAAGCATTATTTAAATGTCAATTAAATTAATTCATACTTAATTAAATTTTAATAAAAGCTAATTAAAAACAATATGCAATTTATTTATAAATTAATTAAACTAATTATGTATATTATAAATTAACTTATAATATACTTATATATTAATTATTATTTAATAAAAATAAATAATATAAACACCCCTAAACAGGGCAATTTGTGTAAAAATAAATTAAGTACTCCTTTATATAATTTGGCCATTGATAATGCTTCTGAGCAATGAGAATTCCAAAATAATACATTTCCTAAGAGGATGTGCGAAATAATATGTAGAAACCTACATAGAGAAATGCTCTCTTCTATAGTTCTTTGAGAACTTAAATCATGTCACATTACAAATGACAAGTGCACACACAGGTTAATCATCTAAATATGAACATGGTGCTCTTTTTTTATCCAAAATTTCAAAGGCTACTATTTGAATGTTGGAAGGTCAAGACTTTTCAGAGTCTCTTGCTTTTTTTTACTTTTGGAATGATGAGTGTAAACATACAATGAGCCAAGCAGATATCAAGCAAAAGACTTTGACAACTTCTAAAGCCTTCACCATGTAGGATTGTAAATGAGAAACATATTGACATGAATATCGAGAAAACCCAAAAAGCCTCCAAGTCTTATCATATACTCCAAAAGCATCCCAAAAAACTCTCTATTAAGGGGTCAGCTACATATCAGATTGCAGTAATTCACTATCTACGTGACAAGCCTCCAAGTCTCATCATATACTCCAAAAGCAGGGGTCAACTACATATCAGATTACAGTAATTCACTATCTACGTGCTCTCTCTCTCTCTCTCTCTCTCTCTCTCGCACGCGTGCACACGCACTCTTATGTTTTTTTCACTCTATTTCTTGAGTGTGACTCGCCTTGACACACACGCACACAATCTCTTCAAATTCAACAAGGATAGTTGGCTCGCGATTTCCCATGTGTACAACCCATCTCTTGTCCAACTTCTGGCGCTTCAACTTATAAGATGAATGGAGGCAAGAAATTTAATGCGTTTTCAGGTACATTATAGCCCAACATGAGCACGTAAAACAAATCATATTCATACATAAAGGTCCATAGATGAACACATTGGCCAAACAAACAAACTCATTTATGTCTTAAAGGTCCATAGATGAACACATTGGCCAAACAAACTCATTTATGTCGATGCAGAATGGAAATTAATACAATGCAATGCCACATGGTATTGAAATGCGTATTTTGATAGAAAGTCTGTAGTTTGAACAATCATAAAATGATCGTTTTGCCAAAAATGCACATTTTATGCAATTAAAACTTGGATTCACAATTTGCCCAAACACATGCATATATGCGTTCGCATTGACTTAGGACAACATTTTATAACAAGCATTATATAACCAAATCAAAAAAAGAAAAGAGTAGTGAAAGGGAAAATGACTGAATCCATCCATTAAAAACCATAGATGAAACCAATTCCGTGGGGTGCGAGTATCACACTATGGTAAAAAAAACACAAGTGATGAACGTTGGTTGTGAATAAAAATCAGCGCAACAAAACTGGAGTATATTAAAACATAGCAAAGCTAGAATAGATCCAGATTGATTCATTAATAATCCAGAAATCATAACTACTAAGTTAAATTGATACTCCTTGACCATTGAAACTCAGGAGAAAACGTAAACAAGCGTTAAGTCAACACACTCAGGAATCATAGCTAAGAGAAGCTTAAAAGCATAAACTAACGCAGCCTCTGAAGATGAAGAGAACACAACCGATTACATCCAAGTTAAAATACCCTGCAGACATAACTATAGACCGTCTTCGGTGAAGTTCAAAATACCGCTTGCAAACTGCTACCATTTGCAAGTCAAAGGCCACAATCCTAGTAAAGCTCACTGCGAAGAATACATTACAAACCTTAGTAAATCAACCATAGAAAACAAAATATGAGATTGAAAGAAATAAATGAAATGTGAATAAACTAATCAAAATTAATAACAGAAAAAAAAAATTCTGCCAATAATATACAGAAGAATGCTCATGTATTTAGCTTGACAGCATGCTAGTTATTTTTTGGAAAATTTCATAGGTTCAAAGCATTAAAGGTTATTTTGATTGGATGAAAATAAACAGATTAAATGAAAACCCATAATTTTCTAGATGATTATATATCTAAGTTATATAAAAGAATACATTACATACGAAGTTATATGAGTTTCAGCAAAATAGAGCAGTGTGTATTGTCAATAGATAGTACTACAACCAACAAAATCAGGAATTATACTTCATATCAATATGTATCATTCTAAGAAAATTAAAATCAGCTCTTACATTTTTGCTCTTATTGCAATGGAAAAGCATAATTTTACCTGCGGTTGCTGATAATTTGCATATCCTGGATAAGCTCCATATGAATACATGTTTGGATCCTGTGGAGCTTGAGCATACCCATATCCTTCATAGCTTTGTCCATAACCATAGTAGTTTCCATTCCACTGATTAGTTTCCTGCTGCTGAGACTGTAAGAGTCCACAAATATAATCCTATAATTGACAGTAACTAGAGAGTTTTATGTATAAAATAGCATCAAAAACACATTTAACCTGCTTGCTTGAAGGACTACGACCCCATGAAAGCCGCATCTTTTGCCCGCCAAGCTGAGTACCCTGCAGCATCAGTAGTGCCTCCTCTGAACAAGCCCTGCAGAGCACGCATAAAATATAAAAACTCATCTATCATCATGAAATATAACTGCAGTGACTTCCAAACTCTGACCTGCTAACAAACTGGACAAAGCCACAACGCTTTCCAACAGGTATCTTCACATGAGCCAGTTCCCCATATGGGCTAAAACCCTGCCGCAGCATATCTTCCGTAGCATTAGGATCCAGGCCACCAACAAAAATCTGAAGTCAATGAGGTATTTGTCAGTAAATAATGGAATCACAGCTTGACAGTGGAGAGAACCAGAATAATTGAATACACACTGTAGTGTTGTTTGGGTCACTTTCTGATTGGTTTCCCTGCGAGCTTTGGAATGAAGCTGCAAATAATAAAAATGATCAGAATTGTAAAAGCATGACAAACATATTTGTTAGAGGTTCCTCAAGCTAATATTTACATTTAGCCAAAAATATCAAGACAACGAGCGCTACAATGTTTTGATATTCAGCAATAGAAACTGCGTGTGCTCAGAAAAAATAATTTACATGCCAGCTGCATTATTATTCAATAAATCAAAATTGTTTGAGCATGATCACCCCGCTTTAGAAACATAGAAAGGGAGAGAAATCATGATAACAGTTTTATTAATTAGAAGAAACAACACCAATGTAAACCGAAGGACGCCAATGCTAAAATGTTTTAAAAGTTGTATTCAAATTTCTTAATATCGTTAATAATAATAAAATATTTCATCACCATGTTAGTAAAAAAGAAGTTAAGGAGGCTTTAAACAAAACCTAGGGTGGAAAGTCTGTCTGTAGGACCTGATAATATCCCAATTGAAGTGTGGAAATATATAAGAGATTTGAGAGTCTTAAAGTGTGGAAATATATAAGAGATTTGGGAGTTTCTTGACTATAAACTCTTTAATATTATTTTAAAAACTAAAAAGATGTCTGAGGAGTGGAGGAAAAGAATTTTGGTCCCCATTTTTAAGAATAAAGATGATTAACAAGAGTGTGCAAATTATAGAGGAATTAAATTGTGTCATACTTTAAAATTATGGGAGAGGTTCGTTTAACATAGGCTAGACGTATTACAAAGATTTCTCATAATCAAATTGGATTTATGTTGGGCAAGTCTACTATGGAAGTTATACATTTATTGAGAGGTTTGATAGAGAAGTTCAGAGATAATAAAGATTATCTACATAAGATTTTTATTGATTCAGAGAAAGCTTATGATAAGATTCCAAGAGAGACGTTTGGAGAGTTCTTGAGAAGAAAGGTGTTGATATGACTTATATTCAAGTCACTAAAGATATGTATGCTAGGGTTGTTACTTGTGTTCGAACAGAAGGAGGATTGACCAAAATTTTCCAATTTTAGTTGGATTACAGGAGGGATCAACTTTAAGCCCATATCTTTTTGCTTTAGTTATGGATGCTTTTACTGGACATTTACAAGAGGATTTATTTTGGTGTATGCTTTTTGATAATGATATCCTTCTCATGGATAAGACGAGAGAGAAAGCCCTGAAAAAACTTGATTATGAAGGTCTACATTGGAGTTTAAAGGCCTTCGTTTGAGTAGAACTAAAACTGAAAACATGGAATGTAATTTTAGCAATATTAACTCTAGTGAAAGAATTGTAACTATGTGATCAAATTATTAAAAGGTGTGAAAGCTTTAGATATCTCGGGTCATTTGTTCAAAGTCATGGTGATATAGATGGGGATGTTATTAGTAGAACTCAAGTTGGTTGGTTGAAATGGAGGAATGCTTTCGTTTGAGTAGAACTAAAACTGAAAATATGAAATGTAATTTAGCAATAGTAACTCTAGTGAAAGAATTGTAAC
>NW_018240176.1:0-274 GCF_001263595.1 Phalaenopsis equestris | reverse complement strand
GCTCGTTTATATTTCGAGCTTATAAATTTGTTCGTTTTCGGCTCGTTCTTTAAGTTTAAAGAAGGAGCCGAACACGAGTTGTTCGCGAACAATGAGCCAAATTGACAGCCCTATATAGGATTCTTTATTATTGGAAAATTTAAAATTTTATTAACAGTAACATCCAAATCTTGTCTACCTCTTTGTTTAAATTAAAACTAAGATTGATTTTTTTTTTTGTTCTTTTGCCGTTGTCGGTTCCAAGCCCGGATGCGAAAAGTGGAGGGTTGCGTTA
>NW_018240175.1:0-827 GCF_001263595.1 Phalaenopsis equestris | reverse complement strand
GTTGTACTGTGCATATTAGCAGTATCCACGGATCAGTGATTAACATTTTTAAACACTACAAGCCAATTATGGTTACCATAATCTTAAAGAACCTAGATTTACCTTAGGAAACCTAGCCACATAAGTTTTAAATGAAACATTAATTGACTAATCGAGTATCCTATCCTTGGGATAATTAAATTTCTAATTTGCACTAAGCAACGGGGTAGTCATAGTTCAACCTCGGATGATTAATGGAACAATATGATAAGTTCAAAATGAACTCAAAATAACTCAAGAGAGCCTCAAATTAGTTCATGGTCATTCCCTCGACACTGTGAAACCTTCTAGATATTTTGAAGAGCAAATTGAACTTGTCATATTTTGTTCTAAAACTATCGACTAGGATCTTCCAAGATCCAACAAAATCATAGGCTGTGATTTGGTAGCTAAACCTTCATCTACTTTTTCAATTTAAATTCCTTTTAATATTATATACATGACTTGCATGTACTGACCTTTCAGGAAGTGGAACGAGAAGACTCGCCAGGTATGCTTTTATAGTTTACTGTACCATTTTCTCTTTTACTTTCCGCACTGTACTTTCATGCTTATACTTGCTTGTTAAACAATGATGTCACCCTACATGAAAACCAAAACTGCTAGGATAGCTACTAAAGCCAAAACCAAAAGTAAAATCAACCAAGATAAAATTCACCGCCACAACATTCAAAAAGATAAGAACTCAAAATTTAACCAAAACCATCATAAAATAAAAATTGCAACTAATCTAAAACGTCTCTATTGGATGACCGAGAATCCCTCAGAGGAGGTAACCTTTGGTTGCT
>NW_018240174.1:0-1013 GCF_001263595.1 Phalaenopsis equestris | reverse complement strand
GAGATTTAATAAAAATATAAAACTTAATTGTCCATGTAAATATTATTTTATAGTTAATAAATGCTCAAAATAAATAAATAATTCTAATAATTAAATTAAACCTTTAAAAATCAGGAAAATTGGTCCGAGTGGTCCTATGACCTAGGTGAACCCCAGTAATTTTCATAAGGATAGAGGTTTTATTTTGATTAAGCTATTAAATTCTCATTGAATATCCTTATTTTTGCATTATAAATAATTATAAAATTAAATAAATTCAGAAAAATCACATTTTCTCCTCTGATGTTTTAATTAACCAATGAATGAGGTAATATTAAATCATGAAGTCATTTGAGTCTAATTTAATGAATTATAGGGAATTAGGGCCTTAGTGGAAACATGATAATTTTGGAATTTAAGGCTTAATTAATATTTATTCTTAACCAAAGGACTAAATGGGCAACAAAGGATCTTAATTGATATGTTTTGACGATTGGAATATATAAGGGATAAATGATAGAAACCAATTCCATTTTGGTCTTATAAAAGATAAATTTGTAATTTATTAAAATTAATGAAATTTAGAAGAGTATTTAAATAAGGAGATATTAAGGTGAGGGGTTTGATTTTGGAAGATCATAACTTAATGATTTGAAGCCCCTAATTAATAGTTTTAAAATGATTTATAATTCATGATAAGGAGTAAGAATATAAATATTAAGAAAATCTTTTTTTTTCTTTTAACTTTTTTTTTTTACAAATCTACGCATTAAATCTTAAAGGGTTTAATAGTGAACTAGGCTTAATCCAAATTTTGTCTAATGAGCTTTAGAAAATAATTTATAATTAACTTAAAATCTTTCAAAACACTACAAGCTCATTCTTTAAAATCAAAGTAGCTAAATTCCTTAATTAAGTTAAGTTGCCCCCAAGGGTCTCTACCCATATAATTCATCAAGTGATGATTACCCTACTTAAGAGATAATCACAACATCATAATTCATTAAGCATAAGGGTATTAATTAGATGAACTA
>NW_018240173.1:19807-20510 GCF_001263595.1 Phalaenopsis equestris | reverse complement strand
GAGTTCCATGGTAGCAGCTTCAAAAAGAAATCTCTAGGGTTAGTTACCTTGTAATTCTAGTGCAAGCACTAAAAATTAACAAATGTCGATCTATAGAATAGGCAAGTCTTTCATTTTAATTATAGTTTATGAAAAATATTTTAAAATTTAGTAAAAGTAAATTTTAAAACAGGATAATTTAATTAATTATATAAATAAGGTTTAAAGAGCAAGCGCAGCATGACATAATTTGATTTAATTTGTAAACTAACAAGTTAAACTCAAAAGGGGAAGTGAAGTTTAGGACTCAGTGCAAGATTGACTTGATAACATACAATGCCCGGGCAGAACTAGTCCACAAACACACCTTTTGGGGGTTTGACCCCATACAAAGATTGAAAGTCTTAATGAACTCTTGAACCTCTCTATTCAAAGGTGGTTGAATAGACAGTCCTGAAGTCCAAAAGATTTGACCGTACTTACCCAAGAAAGAAATGGGTGAAGTATACCAAAGGAAGAAGGGTAATTTGGTTCATGAGGGACATGAACACATTATTGATATTTGAGGATAATATTCTCTGATTTAAATGGAGAGAGAAACTAATGTTCAGCGGAGTCTCCATAAGCTGTCGGCACAATTTTAGGGGCGTCATCTTATGGAAGCTGTCGGTCGCAAGAATCAGAATCTCGTCGCCCGCTTCAGAGGGACATTTTAATATATATA
>NW_018240173.1:0-989 GCF_001263595.1 Phalaenopsis equestris | reverse complement strand
CCTGGAGCAGTAACAGTAGAATCAAGGTTGAAGATGGAAGCATCAATTCTGCTTCTCTTGCGGAATCTGTTGGGGATGCGAGTAGGCAAAGTTTTAGTTGATCATTGAGATTGTTTGGCAGATCTGACATTTCTTAGAATTTCTTTCTTCATGCAAGGGGATACAATACATCTCACTTATTTAAGTAATTCACCGACTGACAACTCTCTTTGGTAGCTAGTCTCTGGAATATTGTACTAACTTGGGTAATATGAGTGGGATTCTTCCTCTCCCCACCATGTCCATGAGATAATGGTAAAGCAGGAGCAATCTTCCGGATACATTCATACCCATTTGTGTCTATTAAGGGATTGAACCTACTCCCTCACAGAAGTGGATAGGTTTACGTCAATCCTAGTTCCTCTTGGTGAGGAATTTTATCAACAGACATTTCTTCATAAATTTGGGGTTTAATAGCCCTTCGGACCTTTTGGCTGTGGTTTCTTATTTGTGACCAATTTAATGGAGCAGTTCCCAAACTCAATCCAATTTCAAACACTGAGGCAGAACAATGAATCCTTCAGTTGTATTTTCAACGATCATGACCTCTTTTCCCTTAGCAGAAGTGGGAACAACAGGATTAGTAGGTGTTGGGGTAGTAGTCTTTATCTTCTTGTAGGAAGGGAAATCTTGAGGAAAGTTCAGGCTAAACTCAGATGATGACTCCTGAACTTCAGGAGCGGTAACTTTCATTATGATAAAGGGAGCCTTTCCGAGCATGACTTCAATTTCATCAAACTTGGCTCCAAACTTGATGGTGGGGGCAACGTTGTGGGCATCGCTGCTCATCGGGATGTTGCACGAGAAAGTGAGCATAGGGAGTTCCATGGTAGCAGCTTCAAAAAGAAATCTCTGGGGTTAGTTGTTTGGCCAGTACCTTGTAATTATAGTGCAAGCACTAAAAATTAACAAATTTCGATCTATAGAATAGGCAAGTCTTTCATTTTAAT
>NW_018240172.1:0-374 GCF_001263595.1 Phalaenopsis equestris | reverse complement strand
TCTACTTATCCACACAGCGCCTCGTCATCCTACGATGGCTCCGAAACTCCACGCGACCCGCTCCAATTTGATGTCGCCATCCACGCCAGTGGCCACGCGTCCCGCTATTTGTGTAAAGAAGCGATGTTCGGCTTCATCTTGACCATCCATTCAATACACGTGCGATCGGACGGCGCGTGGTCATCATCCCCGATAGCTTAGGCCGAGAACCGTCCACCTTTGAGGCTTAAGATCTCTCTCATTTCTCAACCAAATTAAGTGAATTTTTTTCTTAAAATGCTCGTCTAAGTGAGAGGAACACATCCATACAGTAAATGTATCATGAAATTAAGCCTAAGAAAATAGAGAATCAAAATAGGCTCAGGAGGAGGAGA
>NW_018240171.1:0-826 GCF_001263595.1 Phalaenopsis equestris | reverse complement strand
ATGGAATCACTCTATGGGGCGTGCAAGTTGTCCAGAAGCTTCCAGAGCATCCCAGACCGTTATGAGCACTATAGCACCTGTATCTAGTGCAATATATAATGCCCGTGTCTAATTCTATGGCACCATTCTGGGCGCTATAGCACCAACCTACTCGCAGCTCCACCGTTTCACCCCATTTTGCTCTGTTTCAGCTCCGTTTAGCCCCGTTTTAGCTTCACTGCGCTCCAGATTGGCGTACCTACAAGATAAACATGAAAAAAAACTTTCTTTAAAGTATAATTTAACTCAAAAACATGGGATAAATATGAAGGAGATTAAGCATGGAAAGTCATATCGAAATGCGCCAGATTTGAATTTTCTTCTTTGCTAAATTTGGCTATAAATTGCTCCATTTTTACTTCATTTTCACCAAAAGTCCATTTCTTATACTTGAAAACAAAAATATGTAAAATAAATCCCTTTAAAGTGTTCATATCATTAAAATTGTGCATAAAATGAGCATGAAATGTACACTAAAAATAGGTAATTTTTAGGTGGATCAGTCAGTTGGTCACGTCGATCGGCCGCACCATCAAATCAATCGACGGTTTTGCTGATGAATTCAATATTTTATTGTCTGGGACCCCACTTGTATGCCCCAATTCATGACTGCTTGATTGTTTTGAGATTTGTACAAGCATTTTTGTAATATACCTTTTAGTTCCATAATTTTCCTGCACCTTGATTGCGATTGCTAAAATAAGGACAAGAAAATTATTAAGCAATGAACAACAAAATAATCGAGAAAAATAATTTGATAAAAGATTCTCCCATATTTTTTGTGTCC
>NW_018240170.1:0-793 GCF_001263595.1 Phalaenopsis equestris | reverse complement strand
ACAATTTTAGCTTAACCATTCTCATCCATTTCTCACGTTATCATTCAAACAACAAAGGAAGTGAAGAATCCCCATCCCATATTTTTCTTTTGGGGGCAAGTACATACTTTTCATAGGAAATAATCCCATTTTGTACAACAGGTTATGAAAATCTTTGATGAGCAAGTGGGAGTGTGCTAAGTGTCATTTAGCTCAAAAACCTATGGATAATGAAACTTCACATGTACTTCTTCATAGTATATTTTTGCAATATTTTCATACTCCATATGATGGAACTAAGATGGGTGTTCTATAATTTAGAAAGAATAGAAATGTTTGATCATCAATTGATTTCCCCAAAATCAAATCATACATTCTCATGAAAGAGGAATAGTTTCAAACTCAACAAAAGGTGTATGCCAAGCTAATGTGCTTTAGATGTTCTACATTTATGAGTTAAGCTTAAACGAGCACAAGAAGTATCATTGCACATGATAGCCCTCACAACTTAAGAACAAAAATGTAGATGTCAAAGGCACGCTTTATGACACATATATGCAATCATAGGTTAGTGAGGATATTTCAACTATTGAAAAAGATTGAGTCATCTCATTAATTTTATATGCTTTTGTCTCACCACACAAGAGGGCAATGGGCGTAAAGAAAGAAATAAAATACTATCAACTTGTGTTAAGACCTAATGATAATAAACTCCATACTTGTTATTATGTGGTGTATGTGTATGCTATTCTTCCTTGGCATATAACCTTACTAGCATTACTATCACATATCTTACAAATTTTTCACAGATTTA
>NW_018240169.1:0-829 GCF_001263595.1 Phalaenopsis equestris | reverse complement strand
AGTACGACACCGTAGGGTGTCAGTGACCTTCCGCATAATGGAAGACAGTACAATACCATATGGATTCCAGCAAGACCCGGAGTTGGAGGAACTGTTTCCTTACGAGCTATGAGATGGTTGTACCTCTGAGTACATGCGAAGGGAACTCTTATCCTGGAGCATGACTCAGAAGGTCTATTTGATCAAGAGCTCGATATACCAAGCACAGAGGATTCACTTGCTTTCTTTTAGCAAGCATGACATGCATCTGATGTAATCAGTCTATGATGTACTCATATCTTGAGAGGACTCTCAATGCATTTCAGCATGTACTACGTGATGTACTCTTTTTGAGGCATTAGCCTATATTTGATCTGTAGCATCTTTATTGAAGCAGATTAATGGAAATTTCTCTCAAGTTGTGCCTTTTTGTCAATTGCCTTTTTGTACGATGGATGAAAGCCATGAACCATGCGATGGTTCAGAGTTCAAATGAACAAAGAATGAAACGACAAATCTTCAACAATAAATGAAACACGAATAAAAGAAAATCATAAATGAGTGAATACTTATCAACCAATTAAAATTAAAACTTTAAAAACACATTTTTGAAAAATCAATTGTGATAAAAACAACAAGAAAATAAAACAAACCTGTTGAGTGGATACTTCCGTTTTCAAAATTTCCTACTCTTTGTGCGTGCAACACAACCATCGTTACCTACATTAACCCTTTGCACATCCTCGCAAAATTTTACATTCTGCGCAAAAACTCCACAAACCTTCTCCAAAATCAACCATCTCATATAACACACAACTGCAAATTCAACATCACAAGCTCTTGGTAAATT
>NW_018240168.1:0-514 GCF_001263595.1 Phalaenopsis equestris | reverse complement strand
CTCTATTCAGAATCTTCAGCCTACCAAACCCGAGACAAGGATTTCACCAGGAGATTCATCATCGTCAAAGACAAAGAAGAAGAAGAACACCACTACAAAGATTGATAGCACAGGGGGTAGGATAGGGGCTGCCTCTACTAGATTAGTTGTTTTGGATTCGGGGAAGAAAATCCTTGAACCCCTTACTTTATATGATTATCTTTTTACCCTCTGGGTCTTATGAATATAATGATTGTGATTTCGACTAAGTTTTAACAGTTTTTGGTGATAACATAACTGATTTTGACAAATCTAGCCTCGATCTAGATTCTAAAAATGATTCTGAAATCATACTTGAGTCCAATGAACTCACTAATAAAATCAAAGTGAACATCAATGATACCGCTTACGATAGCACCAGGAGTGAGGAGCCAATTCTTAAGCACCACGGTGCATCGATTGCAATCAAATTAGATCTTTCTGACAAATAAGAAGCACTGGAAGATTTGACAATGATATCTCAAGAAGAAAAAAT
>NW_018240167.1:0-815 GCF_001263595.1 Phalaenopsis equestris | reverse complement strand
AAGATAGTTTGATACGACTGATGAGGAGGATTCTATTGAAGAATTTCCATTTCGACCCTTCTATAGCCTCTTCGTTCATGTGCAATCAATGGGTGATCTCAGAGGAGAAACGAGCACAGAATCTGATGAGTAGTAAATTTACTATGCTACCTTTGTGTTTATATGTGTTTAGATTTGAACGTTGTGTTTGCATTGCTTGGGATGTATGCTCTTAGATCTTTGTATAGTGAGACTAAGCATAGGATGTTTTGTTTTTCAGCGTTTTGAGTGTTGTGGCTTGGATTGTGACGCTGAATTAATGTATTGAGGTTGAGAAAATACCAAACTTAGGTGTGTTATGTAACGTATATTGTACCCTTGGAATTTATATATAAATGTGATGTTTTGTGTTGTGAAAGTTTATTTGTGTTAAGTACATCAATTAGTCACTTAAAATTATGTCTATGATGATTAAATGAATGTCGATGAGCTTGAAATTGATCGAAATCACAAAAATCCGGAATTTGAACATTTTGAATAGAGCCCGCCTGCTGCGCCCTTGACGCCGCCGACGGCGGGAATTTCTCAAGACTTAGGTTCAATTTCAATATAGCGCGTCGACGGCGCCATTGACCACACCGACGGTGAGCTCACAAAAATACCCCTTTAATCACGATTTTTACCGGGCTTAATCACGATTTTGACCGGTCAACTGCCACTATTCATCATCCCCTTCCTCTGAAAAATGCCATTTTTGACGTAGGGCTTGAAAGCTCTTAGAGTGGGAGGCGATTTCAAGAATTTTTGACACCAGATTTGATCTTCTCTAGGTAAGA
>NW_018240166.1:42476-43474 GCF_001263595.1 Phalaenopsis equestris | reverse complement strand
CAAAATTAAGTTTTTAGGCAGTTGATTTTCAACATATACTAAAATCCAAAATTTTTGTAAAATTGACATTCACATTTACTGTTAAATATTACTTTCGAAAAATCTCTTTTTTTTTTCCCGAGACTCCAGAATTAATTCACTTAGAAGACCTGCCAACGGCGTCCTCAAGGTCGTTGATGGCGAGATCAGCGGTGAGCTCAACGGTTATGTCCAATTAGGCTTTGGATAAGGACGAATTTTGGAGGGTTGCTTAGGCAACTCTTCGGAAAGCTCATCCACATCTTTAAATAGAAGACTTTGGTCGAAAATAGAGGGAGAGACTAAAAATTGAAGTGTAAAACAAGTGTAGAGAGTCTAAATTGTGAGGAATTCTTCGAGAGATTGTAAGACTGGAGGGAAAGTGAGAGATTTCTTCCTCCTTGCCGCTTCGAGGAGGAATTCTGTGTGCTGTAAAGAAAGGAAGAGAGTTAGAGGAACTTTGAGGAGTTTTCTTGGGGAGAAATTAGAGACAATTTTATTTATTGTTGTAGTTTGTAGGACTTTGCTTTTATATATGAATTCCGAGTTTTATTATGATTTCCCCATGAGATCTGAGTAGTTTTCTCTGTCTTTCTCCTTGTCTTGAGATTTGTGAAATGGTGATTTGAATTGGTGAAGCCAAGACAGTGTTTAAGAAAATGTGATGATCTTTTCACTTTGATCTTAATCTACTTTCAATCTGGCCAATTAATTTGTTAAAATATATTGAGTTTTACAACTAAAGTGAAGATTACATCCAAGATTCACGGGGGTCAAAGCCCTTGGAAGTTGGGTGCAAATAAATTGGAAAATAATATTATCGGGTGTAGAATTGGGGATTTTAGAGTGACAGAATAAAATTTCCAATTCGGTCCTATCATTTGGGTGCTGAAGTGTAGATGTTAGTCCTCAGGCGAGGGGAACGTGGAGCTCGGAAGTGAGAGCCGGTAACCTCCCAGCCTAGCCGCAGATTCAGTAAA
>NW_018240166.1:27381-42061 GCF_001263595.1 Phalaenopsis equestris | reverse complement strand
CTACGGTTCCCTCGTTCTGGTACCACTATTTTCTTTCGGATTCACTTTGTCTAAATGAATTTACTAAACTCAACTTAATGAGTTCCATAATTTCATTTAAACCGTGAGAAGCCTCGTTAGCAACTGTAGATTACCTCCTCCGAGGAGTTCCCGATCATCCGATAGAGACTTCTTAATATAGTTGAAATTGTAGTTTTTGTGATGTTTGTGATTAAATTTTGAGTTGTTTTATATTTTGAATGTTCTGGCGGTGAATATTATCCTGATTGATTTTAGTTTTGGTTTTAGTTTTTGGTTTTGTGGCTATCCAGATAGTTTTAGTTGTCATGCAGGGTGACATCATTATTTAGCATGCAAGTTTTGCAAGTATAAAAAGTACAATAAAGTCAACACCGTAAACTAATTCCACCACCTGAAAAAGTTAAGCGTAACTGACAAGTCTTATAGTTCCACCACCTGAAACATAAAATGCATGTGAGGGCAGTTATATGAAGCACAAATGAAGCACAAAAGTAAAGTTTTGTCAACCTACCTAACCCTAGGTCATATCTTGGTGGGTCCCTATTAGTTTGATTTAAGATGATTTTGTTAAGCAAAGCACATTAAGTTTCGTAGACCTCTGAGATATCCAACAAGTTAGGAGAAAGAAGCAGGTCCATGCTTCCCTCTCACTACCTGGTGAAAGGCCTCAAGCTCATTTAAACTTATTGTGTTGCTTTATAGTTAACCCTATGAGCACCCTAATGGTCAATGAATATTGATGTCCTAATTATTCCTAAGAGTAGGGTAATTATCATTTGTAATTTAATTTATAAGATTATGTGAATGCAGACCCTTAAAGGAGGCAAGCTAGTGTTATTGGAATACTTAGCCATACTTAGCCAAAAATTGGGCTTGTGATGTTTTAAAGGTGTTAAATTTTAGCTATGTTTGCTTTTCTAATCCTCATTTAATCAGTCTTGATTTAACTTTGATCACTACTAAGCCCTTAAGACCTAGGTGAGTGTCTTAATTAATTTTGAAAAGGTTAAGTTTTTGGTTATCATAATTCATTATTTGAGTTTCATTTGAACATCAAATTGGGGTGTTAGTTGGGGTATTAGATTGATTAATTAATGACTTTAAAAGTCATACCCCTAAGTCCTAGGTTCATTTATTTTTAATAAACTTCTAAATTTTAATAATTTAGAAATTTATTAATTTATCCTTTTAATTACGAAAGTGAGGTTAATTTCTATCAATTAATCTATTTTTTTTATTCCAGTCATCCAAACAAGTTAATTAAAATTAGTGGTTGCCCATTTCCCTCTTCTAATTAAGCCTAAATGTTAATTAAGGTGAAATTCCTAAAATTACACTTTTGCCCCTAAGGCTCCAACGCTTCATAATTTGTCAAATTCAATTCAAATGACTTTAAAAATTTTTATCCTACCTTATTTATGGGTCAATTAAGATGTGAGAGAAGAAAATCTAATTTTTCAAGATTAAATTTAATTTATATAATTATTTTAATGCAAAATGGGATTTTTCAAATAAAATTTGCTAACTTGACGACGGTGAAGCTTAATCACTTGAAATTTTCACTTGAGCTAGACTTAGACTAGAGAGCCATTTGAAAAAAAATTTCATGATTTTTTGAATTTTATTTAAATTATTAGAATTATTTTAATTTTTGGGGTATTTATTAAATATAAAATATTTTAAATTTGTAAAATTAAGTTTTACATTTTTGAAAAATTTACTTGAGTTCAGAGAACCCAGAGAAGTAAATTTTATATTTTTTTTTATTTTTCTTTGATTTATTCAAATTATTTTAGTGGAAATCCATTTTTTAGCATTTAAAATTTATTTTAATCTTCAAAATACAATATCTTTATTTAGACAGTCAGGAAAAATATTCTAGTTATTTCTAATTTCTTAGAAAACAATTTAGAAAATTTTCATAAATTTTAATATTTTGTGATTTTTATTAATTTTTAATTATTTAAATGTTTAAAAATAGGCTAAAAATGAAGTTTTTATTTTAAAAACTATTTTATTTTTATAAAACTCCCCTCATCATAGAGAACTCAAAAAATAATTTTTCATAATTTTTTGAGTTAAATTTTGATCATTTAAAATCATTTTATTGCCAGAAAAGATATTTAACTTGAGAAATCAATTTAGGCCATTAAATGGACTCAAAATGCTTTGAAATTTTTATGGTGAGTTCTATGGATCTTAAGAAATAGTGGAGATCAGAAATCAAGTCATTTTGATGTTTGTGTCTTCAAAAATTAATTAACTTAGTGTTTTAGGGTTTATGAAGATTAGATTTATTTTAAATTACTTGGCTCATGAGAAATTTTCTCAAGGGTTCTACGGTCATAGTGAACCTACCAAAAATTTTCTTGGATTTCTCTAAGCAACATACTAATTATTACGATTAATTTATGCAAATAATAGATACAAACTTAAAAAATAAAGATCTCTATCTAGAGCTCTCCTCTAACTTTGAAAAAATCAGAAAATGTTCCTCATGAGAGAGGCTTCTACATGCCAAAACTTCAAGCCATAGTGAAATGTCTACATGCATGGAGAATCAAAAGACTCAAAATAGTATTTAATTAATTAAAAATATAATATGGATCAAATAGAATTCAAAGTAATTCCACGTTGTTCTCCTATGTTCACTGAGTAAGAGGGTATTTTTATTTTATTTTTGTGATTTTTCTACACCAAGATATGGATTTTTGAAGTTAGGGTGTATTTTTTTAATTTTTTAATTCCCTATTTATCTATTTAAATGCATGGCGCCACATCATCCTAGGCAGCTCTGAAGCTCCACGCGGCGCGCTTTTGTTCAGCGCTGCCATCCACTTTAGCGCTGACTCAGCCCGCGGTTTATGTCCCGAAGCGCTTTCCGGCTTTTTCTTGACCGTCCATCCGATACACGTTTGATCGAACGGCGCCCCGTCATAATTCTTGATAGCCTAGCCCGAGAACTGTCCATCTTTCAAGCTTGATTTCTCCCTCATTTCTAAACAAATTAAGTGATTTTTTTTTTAAAATGCTCGTCTATACTAGAGGAGCATATCCATACGGTTAAGATGCCATGAAATCAACTCAAAGTAAATGGAGAATCTAAATAGGCTCGGGATGATGAGGAGTTCAAAACTTTTTCTCTAAGTAGGGAAGCTTCAATCAGAGGTGCTCGACACATTCGTTGGGGTCCACGGTGGTTAGGGATTGAGCCGCTTGTTGTGGTGTAAGATCTAGGTATGAATTGGACCAATCCAGATTTCAGGTGTTTATCAAAGTGTATGCTAGAGCCTCGGTGAAAGGAGAATTTGATGGGGCTTTGTCTTCTTATAATGTTGTGAAGGTGTGGGTACAAGTAATTGAAGTTTGGTGGAATGTGGGAGTGTAATGAGCTCTGTCCTAGTATTAGGAAAAATTTAAACTCATGGGAATCAGTGGGGGAAGATGGTTGGATTGCACTGAGGAGGTCTCAAAGATACGTTGTGAGTGACTTGGGAAGCTCTCTCTGAGAAAATTTCAGCACTCCCTCAATGGTCGTAGAGGTGAGCTTTTTATAAAAATGGCTAAGTGGTGGTTCTGGTGGTTCTCATGGCCAATGGTTGTCATGGCCAATTAGGGGTGCAATATGGTGCTTAGGTGGAGGGCAAAGAGGCTCTAACATCTCATTTGGGTGAGTTGGCCTCTTAGTTTGATTTATGAGAATTTCAAGGGGATGTGGCCCTCAGTTTTGGCTTTTTCGGTGACTAGGTCGGCCGACCATCGTAGAGGGAGGTGGCTAGGAGCTCAGGGAACCCAGGGGAATATGTCACTACAATTTAATGGTCTTGAGTTTTGTTTTGGCATAAAGAATCTTAAGCTTAAGCAATTATGGCATGAAATCCCTTGATTTAATAATTCATTGGTCCACGGCTTGGCGTCCATGGCTCACTTTTAGGTTGTTAGGTGAGCTTTGGCTCAGTCCTAGGGTCCAACTAATGGTTGTGGAGTCATTAATTTGATGGCTTTGGGGTGGTTAGGCTACATTTAGTGCATGGGTCCAAGTGGATGCAAATGACCAAAACTTGGGTTTTTGGTTAGGCTAGACATGTCCTTGAGCCCAATAGATTAATGCAATTGATGAAGATGATTGTAAGGAACAATTTTGGTGAAGGACTGAATGGATTTTGAGTTCAATTAGAGGGTGAATTTGAGGGAATTTGGAAATTGGCCATTTTGGGCATGTTGGGCTAGCCTTGGATCTAAATTGGGCTAGCCATGGGCTAAGTCCAAATTTATTATTTATAATGGTCAAGAAAAATTCCATGAAGAGTTTTCAACATGAATTGGGTGCCAATTTTGGGATTAAGACAATCAATTTGGTGGAGTTTGAGGACATAGCCAATTTGAGGCAATTTGGGGATTTTGGACTTAAGTTGAAATTAAATGAAATTTACACTTTACCAAGGCCAGTTAATGATCAATTTTGATTTTTAGGATTATTATAAAGTGTTTTCAACATAAACCATGGCCAGTTGAGGGGGCTATGGATTCAATTTGGTGAGATTAGGTCAAGTGTCCAAAATTTGGGGTTTGACCTAGATAAAAATTCGGCTCAAAGATAGGTCAAGTGTCCAAAATTTGGGGTTTGACCTAGAAAAAAATTCGGCTCAAAGAATGGGCCAATTAGGCTTGGATTTGGTTTATTTTGGTCACATTGAAGGTGAATTTTAGTTTTGAATTAAAATTTGGCGATATTGGAATCAAATTGATGGACATTTGAGTTGAATTTGGTGAAATTTGGGCCTTTAAAGGCAAATTTGGGGGTCTTGGTCAAAGATGGTCAAATTGGCCAAATTTGGTCATGTGGTAGTTTAGAAAAATAAAATAAGGAATATTTGAAATATTTTGGGAATTTTTTGTATTTTTTAGAATTTTTGAAATTTTTGGCCCATGAGGGGCATTTTGGTAATTTGGCAATTTCTGGTGATTTTGGGTAATTTGGGTGTTTTCAAAAGGTTTGAAATGATTTTCGAACAATTTCGGGTATTTTGGATAAATTTTGGAATTTTGGGCAAATTTAGGGTTTGAAGGGTACTTTGGTAATTTGGGGAAGTTTAGGGGCAAAAGGTCAGGCTGAATATTTGGGGTAAAATTGGGGAACTAACCAACAAAAGTAATCCATGGACCAATGGAAACCACCATTTGGGTCCTTTATGTACTAGCCTTAGCTAAACCCTAGCCTAGGGCTAGTAAGTTTAGGGGACCATCTACATGAGTTTCCCAAAAGCTCGAGGGACCAAAGTCAGGAAATTATAGGTTTAGGGTAGTGAGTGATTTGTGAGTGATTGTGAGTGAAGTGAGTGCCTTAGCTCTAGACCAACACCCAGGGTCAACCCTAAGGTCAAAAAGCCCTATAAGAACTCTCCTTGAGCTCCCTCATAGCTGCTAGAAGTTAGGACCAATATGTGGAACTTCAAGTTGAGTAAAGAGGAGTGTAGAATTTCTAATGGTGAGGGTTCCTTTTCTAGTTTTCTAAGGATAGTCAACAGGAAAAACCTATGGCTAGACTCTAGGCTACTAAAGGGGAATAACTAGACCTCAACCAAAAGTGAGGTCAACACTAGTGGAGTCGCTTGAAAATGTCCGTCGCCAAATTGGGAAGAAAATATTTTATTCGGTATAATATATATATATATATATATATATATTTTGGAAAGTAATATTTTAATTTTGGAAATATGACACTGAACCGATCTCATATAATCAATAGTTTAAATAAACGAGCACAACACCACAAATGATGCATCTACTCCGAGGAATAGACACATCACTTTATAATGAGGCTCGAATAAATAAACTAAAGAATTTATGATATTTGTTTTAACCTATAAACCTTTAGGTTGGCTGACAAGTTGCCCTATCTAATATGAAAGATTAGATAGGGTTTATATTATGTTGGTTTCTAATGTTTCCTATGATGGAAATCCCCAATAGTTAATTAGATCTTAAATGACAGAGGTCATTTAAGAAAACTCTTAATTTAGATCAGAAAGTATTATCTTCAAGAATTTTAAAGGCTAGGACTTTTCAATAATCAAACCAAGGAGTGTCAAATGGGAAAGGCTAAAATTTGGAAGATTGTTATAGAACCCAAAAGGAGAAAACCAGGGGTTGTCACATATGCTGAGGAGAAACCGCAATGACTTCCGAAGTTATCCTATGATTTGACCTCAATTTTGAGAATGAAATTATTGAATGTTTAATCCTACTATTTTTTGTTATTTAGAGCTTAAATTTGCATGACATAATCACACAAATAGCTTAGAAGATAGGAAGATTTATAACATAATGAATGATAACCTCAGAGTCCTAAAACAAATTATGGCTTAAATTGCACAACCTTATTTTGCAAAGGCATAATGATAAGGTGAGAATTTATGTTACACTAGGCAAACTATAACTTGACCAAGCTAAATTCTAATACCCTGAAATATTTACTCGAGGTAGACCTAGATAAGAGAAGCCTTTGGACCAAATTTCATGATTTTTTGAATTTTATTTGAATTTTAAGAATTGATTTAATTTCAAGGGTATTTATTAATTATAAAAATATTTTAAATAGAGAAAATTAAGTTTTATATTTTTGAAAAATCTTTCTGAGGTCAAAGAACTCAGAGGAGAAAATTTTATATTTTTCTATGTTTTATTTGATTTATTGGAATTATTCTTAATGAAAACCCATTTTTAGCCTTTAAAAATCATTTTTTAAGCTTTAAAATTCAATATCTTTATTTATAAAACAGGAAAATCATTCCAATTGTTCCTAAATGCTTAGAAAATAATTTAAAACATTTCCATGAATTTTATTATTTTTGTGATTTTTATGGATTTTTAAATATTTAAATATTTAAAATAGGCTAAAAATTAATTCTTTATCTTAGAAAATACCCCTGATCACGGAAAACTCAAAAGACCAAGTTTTATATATTTTGAAGTTATATTTTGATTTTTAAAAATTATTTTTATGCCAAAAATGTTATTTAACTTGAAAAATCAATTTAAGTTATTAAATGAACTTAAAATGCTTTAAAATTTTCATGATCAGTTCTCTGGATTCTGAAAAATAGTGGAGCTCAAAAATCAAGTCTTTTTGTTGTTTGTATTTTTTAAAATTAATTATTTTAGTGATTTAGGGTTTGTAAAGATTAGGTGTATTTTGAATGACTTGACTCATGAAAAATTTTCCCAAGGGTTCTCTAGTCATAGTTAAGGGTTCTCTGGTCATAGTTAATCATCCAAAATTTTCTTGTATTTTTCTAAGCAACATGCTAATTTTTATGATTATTTTAATTAAATAATGCACATAAGCTTGAAAAATGTGATTCTTTGTCTAGAGACATCATCTGACTTTAGAAAAATCAGAGAATGTTCCCCTTTACAGAGGATACAACATGCAAAAAATTCAAGCTATGGTGATAATCTACATGCATGGAGAATCAAAAGATTCAAATCAGTGTTTAAATAATTAAAAATAAAATATGCATCACATGGACTTAAAATTATTTCCACATTATTCTCCTATGTTCACTGAGCAAGAGGGTATTTTTATTTTATTTTTTGTGATTTTTCTACACCAAGATATGAATTTTTTAAGTTAGGGGTATTTAAATAAATAGGAAAAATCCTTATTTATCTATTTAAACAGCGCGTGCTAACTAGATCCTAAGCAGCTTCGAAGGCACGCATGGCGAGCTCTGGTTGGACGCCGCCATCCACGTAGCTGCTGACTCGGCCCACGGTTTATGTTCTGAAGCGCTGTCTGGCTAGATCTCCTCCGTCCATTCGATACATGCTTGATTAAATGGCTCCCTGTCATCATCCCCGATAGAGTGATCTCGTTACCGTCCACACTAAAACCTTAAGATCTCGGCCTAGACTCAACCAAATCACTTCGGGTTTGATCCTATGGACTCGTCTAATTGAGACGAACACATCCATATAATAATCATGTAATTAAATTAAGCCTAATTAAATGGAGAATCAAAATGGGCTCGGGAGGAAGAGAAGTTTTATACCTTTGCTTTTGGAAGTGAAGCTTCGATCATAGGGTTTGGTACGTTTGTTATGATTTAAAGAGGCTAGGGATTGAGTCTCTAATCTTGGTGTGAGGCATAGATATGACTTCAATCAAGGCTGGATGTGGGTGTTGGTCTAGAGATATTGTAGAGGCTATTTCAGAGGGGGATTTTGTGTGGCTTTGGCTTCTTTCTGGGTGGTGAAGGTGTGGGCACAAGTAATTGAAGTTTGGTGGACAGTGGAAGTGTAATGAGCTCTGTCCTGATTTTTGGCAGAGGTTTGAGCTCAAAATTGAGCTTCCATAGTGGAATTCAATGGGGGAAGAGGGTTGGATTGCACTGAGGGGATCTCAGAGAAGCTCTATGAGAAGTTTTGTGGGCTCTCTCTAAAAATTTTTCAGCACATCTCCCATGGCCGTGGAGGTGAGTTTTTATAAAAATGGCCATGGGGTGGCTCTCAGGGCAAATCTTTGGGTGTATTATGGTGCTAAGGTGGAGGGCAGAGGAGCTCTACAATTTGGTTTGGCTGAGCTGGCCTCTAACATTGATTTGGGTGAAGTTCCATGGGGGTGGCTCTCGGTTTGGAGCTTCTACAGTGCCTAGGCCGGCCGGCCATGGAAGGGGAAGGTGGCTAGGTGCTCAGAGCATCTAAGGGAATCTGTTAAAGCAACTTATTGCAATGAGGTTTAGTTTTGGTAAGGGTATCTTAATCATGTGCATCTTTTTTAATAAAATCTATTTATTTGGGGGACTTTTGGTCCGTGGCTTAGTTTAGGTGGTTAGATGGGTTTTGGCTCAGTCTTAGGGTCTAACCAGTGGTTGAGGTGGAGTGAATTTGATGACTTTGGGGTGGTTAGGCCATCTCTAATGCATAGGTCCAATGTGGGTTTAAGTCATCAAAATTTGGGTTTGGGCTATTAGCCATGTCAATTGACCCAATTTATTGATCAACATTTTTTAGGTGATTGTTATGAATATTTTTTGGTGAAGGGTTGAAGTGATTTTGAGTTCAATTGGTAGGTCAATTTGAGGGATTTTTAGAATTTGGTCAATTTTGGGTATGTTGGGCTAGACATGGGTCTAGGTTGGGCTAGCCTTAGGCTAAGTCCAAATTGAATGCTCAACATGATCAAGGGAAGTGTTTTGAATATTTTTCATGAAGGGATGGAGTGGAAATTTTGGGGTTAAGGCCCTCAATTTGGTGAAATTTTGAGACATGGTCAATTTGAGGTAAATTTGGGGCTTTTTGGAGTTAGGTTGAAATTAAATGAATTTGAGGACTCACCAAGGCCAATTGAAGGTCAATTTTGATGTATGGGGATTTTATGAAGATTTTTCAACACAAATTGTGGCCTGGCCAACAAATTGTGGCCAACTGAGTGGGCTATGGGTTCAATTTGGTGGAACCAAGTCATAATGCCAAAATTGGGTTTTTGGTCTAAATCAAAATTGGGTCCAAATTATGGACCAATTGAGCTTGGATTTATTCTATATTGGTCATATCAAGGGTGAATTTGAGTTTGAGATTGAAATTTGGGGAGATTGGGATCCAATTGGTGGACATTTGGAGTGATTTGGGGAAAACATGGGCCTTTATAGGGCAATTTGGGGGTTTTGATCAAAGATTGTCAAATTAGCCAAATTGGTCATGTGATAGTTGAGAAAAATGAAATTGGGAATATTTGGGAGGTTTTGGAAATTTTTGGGAATTTTTGGGATTTTTTGGAATTTTTGGAATTTTAGGCTAAAGAGGGGTATTTTGGTAAGTTGGCCAATTTGGGGATTTTGGGTAGTTTGGGTGTTTTCAAAGTGTTTGAAATGATTTTTGAGACAAGTTGTGTATTTTAGCTAGATTTGTAAATTTTGGCCAAATTTGGGGTCCCAAGGGCATCTAGGAAATTTGGGGAGTTTAGGGGCAAAAAAGGCTAAGTTGGGTATCTTGGTAGAGTTGGAGTGTCAACCACCATTAATAAGCCTTGGACCAATAGAAACCCCATTTTGGCTCCTCTATGTAGTGGTTTTAGCTAAACCCTAGCCTAGGGCTAATGGGTTTAGGGAACCACCTACAGGAGTCTCCCAAAAGTATCAAGGGACCAAAGCCTAGAAGTTCTGGGTTTAAGGTAGTGAGTGATTGTGAGTGTAAGTGATTGCAAGTGAGTGACTTAGCCCTAAACCAACACCTCTAAGGTCCAGCAGTCCTAAGGGTAACTCACCTTGAGTTCTCTCATAGTGACCCCACATACTAAGTGCTAGAGGTTAGGAACAATATGTGGAACTTCTAGTTGAGTAAAGAAGAGTGTAGAATTTCTAATGGTGAGGGTTCCTTGTCTAGTTTTTTGAGAATAGTCAATAGGAAAGTTCTATGGCTAGACCATAGGCTACTAAAGAGGAAAAACTAAGCCTCAACCAAAAGTGGGGTCAACATATGCATATTAGCAGTATCGAGGGATGAAGTTTTTTGCACCTTTGCCGGGGAATATTGATTTTGAAAGAAATTTTCTATTTTTAGAAAGTGTTATTTAAACTTTAATTTATCTTATCTTATCTTTTTTTGTTTTGTTTATTTTATTTTATTTTATTTTATTTTCTGTTATTGTATATGTAGTACATGTTCTGAAAGAACTAGTGTGCTACGATTCTAAATTGGAAAGAACTATTAGAAAAATTAGAAAAACTAAACAAATAAAAAAATTTCAAAAACCCAAAAAATTACAGAAATGACTGACCAAAATAATCAAAATGTTGAAATTCATCAAGAGTTTAGACCTTTAAGAGATTATGCCAACCCCTACTGTACATGAACTTCATTGTAGTATTGAGAAACCTACTGTTGAGGCTAATTCATTTGAGCTTAAACCTGCTATTATCCAAATGATATCAAATAATCAGTTTGGGGGATCACTAACTGAAGATCCAAATTTACATCTTGCCAATTTTCTAGAATTATGTGCTACATTTAAATATGATGTTGTATTGGATGATGCGATAAGACTTAAGTTATTTCCTTTCTCACTGAGGGATAAAACTAAGACTCACTGAGGGATAAAAAGGGATAAAACTAAGATATGGTTAAATTTGTTAGCACTTGGATCTATCATAACTTGGAGCAATTTAGCAAATATTCTATACTAAATATTTTCCACTACAAAAAACTACGAAGCTTATAAATGATTTTACTTTTTTTTATCAGTTTGAAGGGGTTTGAACGGGAATCAATTTATGAAGCATGGGAAAGATTTAAAGAACTCTTAAGAAAGTGTCCACACCATGCTATACTAGATTGGTTAATATTTCAAACTTTTTATAATGGATTAATTGGATTTCTTCGATCAATTATCGATGATGCTGCTGGTGGTTCATTGATGTCAAAACCATTTCATGACGCTTACGCTTTAATTGAAGAAATGGCTATCAATAATTTTCAATGGCCTTTTTGAGAGGGTATATCCTAAGATATCCAAAGAAAGTAGCCAATGTTTCATGAAACTGATGCATTTACCATGTTAGCAAATCAGGTTTCTGCAATTTTAAGGAAGTTAGACCAACTTGGAATTAATTTTTCTCAACCACTTTTCATGATTGAAGAGAATTCAATCGGCCAAATAGTAGTTTCTCAAGCATCATTAGAAAATTTGAATATCATAAATAATAAGCAGCTAAAACGAAGGATCCTTCCTTCATAGCATGCATTGTGCTGCTTTTGGAAAGTTTTGGTGGGTTAGCATGAATCAGCAATGGGGGAACAACCAAGGAAACCCATTCAGAAACTGGAACAACCAAGGGAATAATAATTATAGATCTACTTAACCTCCAAGTTTTACGAGTAATACACAGTTTAATGAGAAGAAGTTGTCTATAAAAGAGGTGGTGTTACAAATGGGAAATCAATTACAAAATCAAGGAGCTACAATTATAAATATTGAGAATCAACTTGGGTAAATAGAAAATTCATTAAGTTATAGATCCCAAGAAACACCTCCTAGTAATACTGAATCAAATCCAAAAGACTAGAATAAAGAGCAAGTAAAAGCTGTTCAACTTAGAAGCGAAAGAGAGTTGGAAGGTCAGGTTCAAAAATAAATTGAAGTAGAGAGAGAAGAAATTGAATAATCAAAAGAGGACGCTCCAAAAGATTCTAAGAAAACCTTTTTCCATTATCAATATTCAAAAGATTGGGATTAGGAGAAATAACCCCTACTATTATAACCCTACAGTTAGCAGATCGTTCAATAACATACCCTAAAGGAGTTATAGAACATCTGTGAGTTAAAGTGGATCAATTTATCTTTATTGTTGATTTCATTGTGCTAGATATGGAGGAAGATAAAGAGATACTGATCATTTTGAGGAGACCATTCTTAGCCATAGGAAGAGTAATGATAGATGTGCAGAAAGAGGATTTAACAATGCGCGTCAATGATCAAACTGTTACTTTTAACATTTCAAAATCAATGAAATACCCTGCAATAGGTAAAGATAATTAATTTTATAGGATGGATGTTATAAGATATCTAAGTGAATGTCATTTTAGAACTACTTATGAAGAAAAATCTGAAGAAAAAGATTTGGAACACGAGAAAGAGGAGGAATTAAATGAGTGTAAAGATCTTTTTAAGGAAAATTCTAACTATGTTCGAGAAAGTTTTGAAGTTTTGGACACGATAGACAAAGATGAATCATTTTGTCCATCTATTGAAAGACCTCCAAAAGAGTTGAAGTTACTTCCTGATCATTTAAAATGTGCCTTTTTAGGAGATTCCTCTACTTTACAAGTTATAATTTTCTCAAAATTAACGATGGAAGAAGAAGAAAGATTGATGAAAATTTTTAAAAATTTTAAGAAAGCCTTTGGATGGACAATTGCTGATATTAAAGGAATCAGTCCTTCATTATGTATGCATAGAATTCATATGGAAGAGAAATGCAAACCCAGGGCTGATCCGCAAAGGAGATTAAATCCTGTTATGAAAGGTGTAAAGAAAAAAAATTTAAAATTATTAGATGCTGAATTATCTACCCTATTTCAGATAGTGCATGGGTTAGTCCAATTCATTGCATTCCAAAGAAATGAGGAATAACTATAACTGTAAATGAACATAATGAGTTAATACCTACTTGAAAAGTTACAAGGTGGTGAATATGCATTGATTATAGAAAATTAAATCTTGTCACTAGGAAAGATCATTTTCTATTACCATTTTTAGATCAAATGCTGGATAGAGTAGCTGGGCATAAATACTTTTATTTTCTGGATGGATATACTGGTTATCAACAAATTCAAATATCTCATGAGGATCAAGACAAAACAACGTTTACCTATCCTTATGGTACTTTTGCTTTTAGAAGAATGTCCTTTGGTTTATGTAATGCCCCTGCTACATTTCAAAGATGTATGATGGCAATTTTTTGTGATATAAATGAATAAGGGATTGAAGTATTGATGGATGACTTTTCAGTGTTTGGAACTTCATTTGACTCATGTTTAGAACATTTATCCAAAGTTCTTAAGTGTTGTGTAGAAATAAATTTAGTCCTTAACTGGGAAAATGCCAATTTATGGTAGCAGGAGAAATTATATTAGGACATCAAATATCAGAAAATGGTATGGAAGTAGTTCCTGCTAAACTTCAAGTGATCCTTCAAGTGATCGCTAATTTCCCTTATCTAACAAATGTAAGGGAAATTAGGAGTTTTGTAGGACATGTTGGGTTCTACAGACGATAAATTAAAGACTTTTCAAAGATTGCTAAGCCTTTATGCCATTTATTGGAGAAAGATGCAATTTTTAATTTTGACGAGGAATGCCTAAAAGCTTTTAAGTTATTTAAAGAAAAACTTATCACTGCACTAAATATAGTTTCACCAAATTGGGAAAAATCTTGAAAACATTTTGAATTAATGTGTGATGCTAATGATTATGCTATTGGAGCTGTTTTAGGACAAAGTTATCCTAAATGTTTTAATGTTATTTACTATGCTAGTATAACTCTTATTGAAACTCAAATTAATTATACAACAACTAAAAAAGAACAACAACTAATTATACAACAACTAAAAAAGAGTTATTAGCAATAGTATAGGCTTTGGATAAATTTAGATCATATTTAATTAGAACTCATTGTGTAGTACATACAAATCATTTTGCTAATAAGTATTTAATGAAAAAGAAGGCTGCTAAATCTAGACTTATAAGATGGATTCTTCTTTTGCTAGAATTTAATTTTGTAATAGTAGATAGGAAAAGAATTGAAAATCAAATTGCTGATCATTTGTCCAGGCTTGAATTAGAAAAAACACTCTATTTTTAAAATAAAATTAATGAACATTTTCCAGATGAAAAATTGTTCACTATTAATGAGTGGCGTGTTTCGTGGTATGCCAATATTGTGAACTTTATTGTTAGTAATATTATACCCTGTGTTTTATATTTTTGGAAAATTGGATTGACATACCAACAGTAGAGGAAATTTATTTTGGAAGCTAAAACTTATTTTTGGGATGACCCATTTCTATATAAACAAGGAAAGGATCTGATTATTTGAAGATGTGTATCATTAGAAGAAACTTATGAGATTATCCAAAAATGTCATAATTCTGATTTTGGG
>NW_018240166.1:1572-27103 GCF_001263595.1 Phalaenopsis equestris | reverse complement strand
TACTGCTTATCAACCTCAGACAAGTGGTTTGGCTGAATTATCAAATCGAAAAATTAAAAGAATTATGAAAAAATCTATAAATCCAATAAAAAAGGATTGGTTAGTCAAACTTAGCTATGCTTTGTGGGCTTATAGGACTGCATACAGGACTCCTATAGGAATGTCCCCATATAGGCTAATATTTGGAAAAGCTTGTCACGTACCAGTTGAACTTGAGCATAAGGCATATTGGGCGATTAACTAGTTCAATTATAATTTGAAAGATACTGGTGAGAAAAGATTATTACAATTAAATGAGCTTGAAGAGATAAAGAATGAATCTTATGAAAGAGCTAAATTTTATAAGGAAAAGATGAAAATGTGGCATGATCAAAAAATTCTTACAAAAAATTTTAAGCTAGGGTTACAAGTTTGCCATATAATTCAAGGTTAAGATTATTTCTAGGCAAACTTAAGTCCAGGTGGATGGGCCCATTTATTGCGATTAAAGTTTATCCTTATGGAGCTGTGGATTAAAGATCCTATGTCTTAGAAAATATTTAAATTTGATGGACATAGAAAGAAACCTTATTTTATACGGGATCAGCATAAGTTTAATGATGGAATGATGTGGGGTTAACCAGAGTAAGCACTGGTTACATCGGAATAACGATGTAAAACCAAGCGCTTCGTAGAAATGATCTAGGGTGAAATTCCTTCACAAAACCCTTCTATTCATAGGTCTAAATCCTTCCAATAACTCCTAGGCACGTCTAGGAACTGCCTTGGCACGTTTTTGTAAACTAATTGGTCATTTTTCCTTCTAGAATCCAAAATTTTCATGCAAAAAAGTGCACTGGCGCTTAAGCGCCAAATCTGGCTCTTAAGTGCTGTGTTTAAAAACATGTACGAAATTAATATTCTAGAAGAGAAAACTGCCTAGAAGTTTGCAAAAATGTGCCAAGGAAGTTTCTAAATGTGTCTAGGAGTTATTGGAAGGATTTAAGCCTATAAATAGAAGGGTTTAGTGAAGGAATTTCACCCTAGATCATTTCTAGCCCTAATGTCTAATCGAGAGACCGATTTTAAGATGATGCCTTCATGGGAGATGGATTTGAAGAAGGAGGAGAACATGAAGAAGAAATTCATTATTCAAAGTGCATAAGATGTGTATAACGGTTTCTTAGCCGTTAGAATTGAAGAGATATCAGAGAAGATCAACAAAATTGAAAATACCATGTTTGTATTGGAGACTAAGGTATTGGAGATTCATGCACATCTTGAGCATATTGGATGGTAATTAAAAATAAAATTTAGCCACATTAGTTATATAGAGAAAGTGGATAAGGAGATTTTTCTTAAGCAAAAGTGGATTGAAGAAGATTGCATCACAGCACGTCACCACCGTCCATTTTATCAACTTTATATTCCAGTTGCCTCAGTAGAGATTAATGAAAGACCTGAATTTGTTCCTTCTAATGCAGAATGGAATTAAATTCTATGTTTGAAGTTATGTTTTTTTTTGTGTTTAAAGTCATTGTTTTTAAGTTTTTTAGTGTTTAAGTCTTGCTTTTAGAGTTTGTGTTATTTAAATGTTTAATTATGAACAATTGTTAAGATTTTGTATTTAGGAAAATTTTCTCATCCAAGACTATTTGGAATGAGAAATAAGTGTTTAAATGTATTTGTACTTGTTTGTGAATTAAGATAAGTTTGTTTGTGTGAAATTTTATGTTGTTTTAGCCTCAATTGAAATAGTTATTAAAAAGAATTTTGAGATAAAGGAAAGTTACAGAAAGTTGAAAGTAGTCATTTAAGTGCAATGAGACCATTTAGGGGTGGTTTACTTAAGAAAATAGTGCATTTTACTTTGATTTGAAATATTTGAAAATTATGCACTAGCGCCTAAGCGCCACATCTAGCGCTTAAGCGTGAGCAAACCCGAGAGGCAAGCGTCTAAATGCCACTTACCAGCGTTTAAGCACCGGTTCGCGAATGGTTAAAAGCGAATTTTTGAGACAGAAATCGCCAATTTTAATGCCACTTTCACCTTCTTCCTCTCAAGTTCACAATTTTTTAGGGCTAGGGCACATCTAAAGTGAACATTTATTTGTGGAATTGAGTGAAATTTGCTAGATCTAAGTTCTTTGAGGTAAGAGCTTTACTTATTTGAGGTAAGAGCTTTAGTTCTTTGAGGTAAGAGCTTTACTTATATGTAAAAATTTTAAATTTTCACCATGTATTTTGAGCTCATTTGGAGAAATTCAAAAATTCACTATTAATATTGAAAAATGAGGAAAAATCTATGAAAATTGCAAGGGAAGTTTTGTTTGTGCTTTTAGAAGTTTAGTTTGTGATTTAAATTTGATTTTTGAAGTTATTGTTAGAATTTAACAAATTTGTAAAATGACACCAAGAATGAAAAGGAGCAAAGGCAAAACCCCTTTTGATTTGAGTAAATTTGTTAGTTTAAAAGCTCAAGATCGGTATAGTGATGCATTGCAATCACGCAAACCGATACAAGAGTGATGTTCTAGAAATTTGGGTGGAGACGTGAAAGATTTAATTGTTCGCCGATAGTGGGAAAAATTATGTTGTTTATTTGTTGTAGCAGTTATATCTGTTGCAAGGGAGTTCTATGCAAATTCTTCTGAAGTTGAAGAAAATCGAGTCATGGTATGAGGGAAGTTGATACCTTTTTACCGGAGGTAATGAACTTGTTTTACCTATTTACCACCGGATGCGTTATGTTTTTATGCAAATTATTGTCCTACTGAAGTGGAATTAGACGAGATTTTTTATTACTTGATTGTTCGGAGAGGACTTTGGAAGATAACTAATGAAAGGAGAGTTTACTTCCCAACTTTAAAGTTATGTGCACCTTCAAATGCCTGACACTATTTCATTTATGCTCGTCTGCTTCCGACCAATCATATCAGTGAAGGGACCAGAGAAAGAGTGACGTTGAACTATTGTATTCAAGAGTTAAAGCTCATTAACATTGGAGCTTTGATCTGTCAGACTACCATTAGTTCTGCTACAGCTGTTACAATTGCTAGTCTGAGATTTGCTTCATTGATCTTTTCTTTGTGTGAGCAGGCTGGAGTTAAATATGATAGTTAAATATGATAGACTTAAATATGATAGCTGGGAGGAAGTGTTATTATCTCTAAAGCCCATCACTATGGTGAATGTGAAGACTTATTCTGAGCATTAAATTGTTGGCTGGAGAGGACGATTTTGCACAAGCTATGGAATGGAGACGTCTGCTACTTCTACATCTAGACCATCTACCTCACGTGCTTCTACATCCCGAGGTGAGTCTACTGATACCCGAGATGAGTTATTACAGAAGATGATGGATAATATCAATCTTACTGCTGATAAGGTACAAAATTTGGAGCGTTTAGCAGATCATACTGATAAGTATAATAGGAGAAAGAGTGATTATGAAGAGAAATTGTTATGTTTGCTTATGTTGAAGACTATGTGATGTAGTACTGCTACATTTGTTTTGTGTTGATTTGGACTATGTACTATGTTATGTTTGGGACCTTTTATATTGTTATTGTGATGTTTTGTTTTGTTAGTGGCCTGTTTTAAAATTCTAGGGTAGTAATTATTGATGTATGTTTAATACTGTTTTAGTTAGATTAGGGTTGAACTTGATTGAACTTGATTCTATGTCGGTTTTAGTTAGATTAGGGTTGAACTTGATTCTATGTCGTTTGAAAAGTTTAAAAATCTAGCTAACTTAGATCTTAAATTTAAATTTCATTTTTAGCTACACTGTAATTTTATTTTATCATGTTAGTTTGTTTGTTTTTATGCTGAGATCATGAAATCAAGTTAGTGTCTTAGTTCACTTTTATGTTTATGCTCACTACTTAGAAGTCTATTGAATATCTACATGTTAAATTGAACTAAAAATATAGAAAATTTGATCAAAAATTAATTTTACTCCGATTTTTAGTTTTATACTTGTATTATTAGGGTTTAAAAATTCCTGTTAGTATATAGCTTTAAATTTTCATTCTTGCTTATATATATTTGATGCTAAACTATTTAATCTCTTAAAAATTTAAGTTTGGGGGGAAGTAAAATTGATTATGTATATGAAGTTATAATAGGGAAGTAAAATTTAATTTTACAAATGAGTAAGAAAATTTAGTTAAAATTTTTAGTAATGAAGAAAAACTTTAAGTTAAAAAGTTTTTAGATGAGAAAATGATTAATGAAAGTAACTATCTTTAGTAAGAAAAATTTTATTTTTTGAAAAAATTAGATAGTTTAGAATTCTATTTTTAATAATTAAATTTCTTTTATTAAAATAATTTTCAAAACTATCATTATATTTATAAGTAAAACACTTATTTCAAGACTTTCCTTTAGGAAAGGAGAAGTGAAATTCAAAATCATTAAAGGCCTATCCGTATATAGTAATCCTAGCCTGAAAAAGAAAAAGAAATGGAAAAAAGAAAGAAAAGAAAAAGAAAAGAAAAAAGAGAAAGAAAATAAATAGTAAAAGAAAAAGAAAAAGAGAAAAAAATTTGGAAAAAAATTTGGAAGGAGAAGCTTGAGGATTAGTGCCTAATCAAAGTTTTGTTCTACATTTGATCTTTTTAAAGTATAAGACTTGAAAAACTCTTAAGCTTATAGATATACTATAGTAAGTAAAATTAACTCTTAAGCTTATAGATATAATATAGTAAGTAAAATTATTTTTAATGAAATTTTTTAAGTGAAGATAATAAGAGAACTAAATTCAAAATTTAGAAAATATACAATATATTTCTGAAGTAGATAAAAACTCATATTTTCATCTTTTTTAACATTAAGAATTTCTAAACTTTAAGTTGGACTTTAAGTTGGTCTCATTTATCATTTATTGAATATTTTTTTTAAATTAGACTGCTATATTTCTAAATGAAAATTTTAGTAACTCCTAAAGAAACTCATATACAAATCATACATATTTAGTTGTTAAAGATTGAAGTGTCACTTGAAGACAAGTAATATTTTAAGTTTGGGGGATTTTGATACACCTAAAATATATAGTATTTTTTAGACACATTTTTATATCTATTTTTGAGATATTAAACTTTAATGGAAGGTATTTTTGTGTTTTTCTAGAAGATACAGGTAAAAATGGTGAAAAATATTTAAAGGAGTGAAAAAGGATCAAATTTGGAGCAAAATGGTGAACAATGTGCAAAAGAGGTTTGGCTCCTAAGCGCTAGATCCAGCGCTTAAACCTCGATTAAATAGAGAAGGATGCCGCAAAAGAGGTTTGGCTCCTAAGCGCTAGATCCAGCTCTTAAACCTCGATTAAATAGAGAAGGCCGCCCCTAAGCGCTAGAGGCCCCGCACTTAAGCGTCAGTGGAAGTTATGGGATGAGTAAATTTGGTTTCTGCGAATTTTGAAGAGGTTTTTGAGGCACCCATTGGCTTAACAGGTGGTTATAATCTTAACAGGTGGTTATAATATCATGGATGAAAATTATCACAAAAGGATGCATCTCTCGAGGAAATACATCGAATCAAGACATATTTTGAAGAGAAACCAAGGTACCTTTTAGAAAATAATAAAAGAGAGAAGAGAGGACTTTGAAAAGAGTCTTGAAAAGGTTCAAAAAAGTGTGAGTCCTGAAAAGGGCCGAAAAAGTGTGAGTCCTGAAGGTATTGGAAAGTTTTGAAAGTTCTCGTTTGGGGAGTTAGTTCGGAGAGATTTTCTGGCACCACTTTTACTTTTATTTTATCATTTTTATTATTTTATTTTAAGTGATTATAAAGAGAAGAGAATCAAAGGAACTTCAAGAGTTTGGTGGAGGACTTGAGATAAGCTTTTATCTTTTTGTTTTGAGACTACTTTTGGTTTTAATTGAGACTTGTTTTTGGTTTGACAATGACTTCTTCTTTTAAACTAAAGTGTGGTTTTGTTTTCTCCTTGGATTTTGAGTAGTTTTCTTTATGTTTCTTCTTAAAATGATAAGTAATTAAGTTTTGGATGTAATTTGTGGAAAGTAATGATCTTCAATGATGGAAGAAGTTGTGATGATTTAAATCCATGCACTTCATTTACTTCTTGATTTGGCCAATCCAGATGTTAAATTTTTTTGTGAGAACATGTAAGAACCGGGCTGGTATTGTCTTAGTCAACAATTTGAAAAAAATCATATGAGGTTGTATGAATGAGAATGTAGTTCATATGATTGAGTGCAAATAAATAGGAAAATATTCATTGAAGGGTGTAGAGTTAGGGGACTTTAAAGTAACAGATTAAGACCCCCAAATTGGTTTATTTTTGTAGGATCTGATACGAGATGTTAGCGCCCAGGTGGAGGGAATCGAGGGAACTCTAGAATGAGAGTTAGTTTCTGGCTAGTATCTTCCCTGCGTAGCCGGTCTTCAAAACTATTCAAATTTTAAACTAGCCAATGTTATTTATACCATCTCTAGTAAGGGTAAAGAATATTATTACTCCTATGTGGCACAACACAATTTGCATACTTCTATAACAGAATTCCTATAGTTGATACTGATTCATAACAAGAAGAAATATATTTGCTTATTAAGTGCTTTTCTTTTACAAAAACACTAGTTATCTTTTTAAGTTTGTTTTGTTTTTATCAAATTATTAAAATTACCATTAATATTTAAACTTTCTTTACTATAAAAACATCTTTAATTTAAATAAATTTCTTTTCAAAAATAGATAGTTTTCCAAAAAGTGCATATTGCATATCTTCCCTGTGGGTTCAATATACAGGTCCTAATAAAAAAGTCTTATATTACTTAAGTTAAATTCTTATTTTTCTTCAGGATCAAGTTTTTGGTTTTGTTGCGAAATAAGGAAATATAAATGAAAAAAATAATCAAAATTATTGTTATACTGTTGCATATAAGTAGTTTTGGGATCAAGTTTTTGACGCCGTTGCCGGGGATGTGAAGTGAAAATTATAAAGAATCTATTAATTCAAAAGTTATTATATATTTTTAGAAAGTCTTATTTAAACTTTAAGTTATTCTATTTTATTTTGTGTGTTTAGTTTTATTTTATTTAATGTTAGTGTATGTGTAGTTATGGTTCTAAAGGACTAGTGCTCTACGATTCTGAATACGATTCTGAATTAGAGAAAACTGTTAGAAAAATCAGAAAAACCAAAAAAATTAAAAATCTTAAAAAATCTAAAAAAATTACAGAAATGGCAAACCAAAATGATCAAAATGTTGAAATTCATCAAGAGTTTAGACTTTTAAGATATTATGCCAACCCTACTGTAAATGAACTTAATTGTAGTATTGAAAAACCTATTATAGTGGCAAATTTATTCGAGCTTAAACCTGCTATTATCCAAATGTTATCAAATAATCAGTTTGGGGGATCACCAATTGATAATCCAAATTTATATCTTACCAATTTTCTAGAATTGAGCATTACATTTAAATACGATAGTGTATCACATGATGCCATAAGACTTAGCTTATCTCCTTTCTCACTGAGGGATAAAGCTAAGATTTAATTGAATTTGTTAACACCTGGATCTATTAGAACTTGGGGTGATATAGCACAAAAATTCCTTGCTAAATATTTTCCACCATAAAAAACTTTGAAACTTAGAATTGATATTACATCTTTCAATCAGTTTAAAGGGGAATCTATTTATGAAGCTTGGGAAGGAAAGATTTAAAGAACCTTTGAGATCATTCCCAAAAAAAAAAATGGCATAAGCACTTAAAGTTAAAGAGCATGTTGCAAGGTTATTCAAACCTTTTATAATGAATTAGTTGGATCTCTAGGATCTATTATCGATGTCGCTGGTGGTGGTTCATTGATGTCAAAACCATTTCATGATGTATATGCTTTAATTGAAGAAACGACTACCGATAATTTTCAATGGCCTTCTGAGAGGGTGAATCCTAAGAAAGTAGCCAATATTCATGAATCTGATGCATTTATTATGTTAGCTAGCAAATCAAGTTGCTGCAATTTCAAGGAAGTTAGACCAATTTGGAATGAATTTTTCTCAACAAATTTCTATGTTTGAAGAGAATTCATTAAGCCAAATGATAGATTATCAAGCATCATTAGAAACTTTGAATTCCATAAAAAATAAGCAAAATAACCCATATTCAAATTATTATAACCTAGGTTGGAAAAACCATCCCAAATTTAATTCGAATAATAGTTTAGGTGGTAATAATTAGTATTAGGGGAACAACCAAGTAAACCCATTGAGAAAATGGAACAATTAAAGGAATAATAATTATAAATCTACCTATCCTCCGGATTTCAATCATAATACACATTTTAAGGAAAAGAAGTTGTCTATAGAAGAAGTGGTGTTACAAATGGGAAATCAATTACAAAGTTAAGGAGCTACAATTAAAAATATTGAGAATCAACTTGGGCAAATAGCAACTTCATTAAGTAATAGATCCCAAGGAACACTTCTTAGTAATACTGAATCAAATCCAAAAGACCAGAATAAATAGCAAGTAAAAACCGTTCAACTTAGAAGTAGAAGAGAGTTGGAAGGTAGGGTACAAAAAGAAATTAAAGTAGAGAGACAAGAAATTGAAGAATCAAAAGAAGATGCTCCAAAAGATTCTGAGAGACCTATTTCTCCGCTAAAATTTGATTTGGAAATATCACCACCTCAATTTTCTCAGAGACTTCATCAGCAAAAGTTGGATAAGCAATTTTTAAAATTTTTGAAAAAAATTTTAAAATTTTTGAAAATATTTAAGAAGCTTGCAATTAATATTCCATTTGTTGAAGCCTTAGAACAAATGTCAAGCTATGTAATGTTTATGAAGGATATTCTCAACACGAAAAGAAATTTTGAAGATAACGAGACTGTTGCACTTAGTGAAGAGTGTAGTACTAAAATTCAGAAAAAGAAAATTCAGAAAAAACATCTTAAAAAGCTTAAAGATCCTGGTAGTTTTACAATTTCATGTGCAATAGGAGACATATTTTATGGGAAAGCTTTATGTAATTTCAGTGCAAGCATTAACCTTATGTCATTATCAATATTCAAAATTTTGGGATTAGGAGAAATAACCCCTACTAGTTTAACTCTAGAGTTAGCAGATCGTTTGATAACATACCTTAAAGGAGTTATAAAAGATGACCTAGTGAAAGTGGATAAATTTATTTTTACTGTTGATTTCATTATGCTAGATATGGAGGAAGACAAAGAGATATCTATCATTTTGGGGAGACCTTTCCTAGCCACAGGAAGAGCAATGATAGAGGTGCAGAAATGTGAATTAACAATGACTGTCAATGATGAAACTATTACTTTCAATATTTTAAAATCAATGACATATCTTGAAAAAGGTAAAGATGATGAATGTTATAGGATGGATGTTATAAGATATCTAAGTGAATTCCTTTTTAAAACAACTTATGAAGAAAAATCTAAAGAAAATAAATTGGAGCACGAGCAAGAAGAGGAATTAGATCGATGCGAAGAACCTTTTGAGGAAGATTCAAACTATGTTCGAGAAAGTTTTGAAATTTTGGACGCGATAGACAAAGATAAATCATTTTAATCATTTTGTCCATCAATTGAAAGTCCATCAATTGAAAAACCTCCAGACTTGAGTTGAAGTTACTTCCTGAATATTTAAAATATGCCTTTTTAGGAGATTCCTCTACTTTACCAGTTATAATTTCCTCAAAATTAAAGATGGAAGAAGAAGAAAGAGGTTGATGAAAATTTTAAATTTTTTTAAGAATGCCTTTAGATGGAAAATAGCTGATATTAAAGGAATCAATCCTTCAATTTGTATGCATAGAATTCATTAGGAAGAGAACTGCAAACCCAGGGCTGATCCATAATGGAGACTGAATCCTGTTATGAATGAAGTTGTTAAGAAAGAAATTTTAAGTGGTTAGATGCTGGAATTATATACTCTATCTCAGATAGTACATGGTTTAGTCCAATTCACTGCATTCTTAAGAAAGGAAGAGTACTGTAACTATGAATGAATATAATGAATTAATACCAACTAGATTATTTATAAGGTGGAGAATATGCATTGATTATAAAAAATTAAATCTTGTCACTAAGAAAGATCATTATCCTTTACCCTTTCTAGATCAATTGTTGAATAAACTAGCTGGGCATAAATACTTTTATTTTGTTGATGGATATACTCTTTATCACCAAATACAAATATCTCCTCAGGATCAAGAAAAAACAACTTTTACCAGACCTTATGGTATTTTTGATTTTAGAAGAATGCCCTTTGGTTTATGTAATGCCCCTGCTACATTTTAAAGATTAATTGAAAAAGGGATTGAAGTATTTATGGATGATTTTTAAGTGTGTAGAACTTCATTTGATTTATGTTTAGAATATTTATCTAAAGTTTTTAAGCACTATGAAGAAACAAATTTAGTCCTTAATTAGGAAAAATGTCACTTTATGGTAGCAAGTGGAATTGTATTAGGTCACCAAATATCAGAAAATATTATGGAAGTTGATCCTGCTAAAATTCAACTGATCACTAATTTACCTTATTCAACAAGTGTAAGGAAAATTAGGAGTTTTTTAGGACATGCCAATTCATGGGACCATTTATATCATATTTCAAAAATTTATATATTCTGTTAGCAGTGGACTATGTATCCAAATGGATTGAAGCTATTGCTTTACCTTAATGTGATGCTTAAAGTGTTGCAAAATTTTTAAAAATGAACGTATTTTATAGATTTGGGATGCCGAGAGTTATCAATACTCATGGGGGAAGTCCTTTTAGAAATGTCATAATGGAGAAGTTATTGAAGAAATATCATATAAATCATTGGATTGCTACTGCTTATCATCCTCAAACAAGTGATTTGGTTGAACAGTCCAATCGAGAAATTAATTGAATTATGAAAAAATCTGTAAATCCAAAAAAAATAGATTGGTCAGTCAAACTTGACTATGCTTTGTGGGCTTATAAGACTACATACAAAACTCCTATAGGAATGTCCCCATATAGGCTAATATTTGGGAAAGCTTGTCACTTACCTGTTAAACTTCAGCATAAAGCATTCTGGGCTATTAAAGAGTTCATTAATAATTTGAAAAATGCTGGTGAGAAAAGATTATTGCAATTACATGAGCTTGAAGAGATAAATATGAGCTTGAAGAGATAAGGAATGAATCATATGAGAGTGCCAAGATTTATAAAGAAAATATGAAGATGTGGCATGATCGAAGGATTCTTACTAAAAATTTTTAGCCAGGGCAAAAAGTTTTGCTATATAATACAAACTTAAGATTATTTCCAGGCAAACTTAAGTCCTGGTGATTGGGCTCATTTGTTGTTATAAAAGTTTATCCTTATGGAGCTATGGATATTAAGGATCCTAAGTTTGAGAAAATATTTAATGTTAATGGACATAGACAAAAACCATATTTTATAGGGGATCAACATAAATTTAATGATGAAATGATGTTGGGTCAACCAGAATAAGCACTGGTTACGTCAGGCTGACGACGTAAAACCAAGCACTTTGTGGGAGGCAACCTACAGTTATCAGTGTGTTTTTATTTTGATTCTTGTTTTGTGTGTGATTAAGAAAATTGGGGTAGCATTTTTTAAACTATTATTTGTTAATAAAGGTTTTAAGACTTTATTTAGTGACCATAACATGTTAGAATGAGAATTTTGACATTAAGTTTACTGGTGCAAAAATGTGCACTGGGGCTTAAGCGCCAGATCCGACGCTTAAGCGGGCAGTTTAAAAACAAGTATTCTAGAAGGTTTAACTACCTTTTTTTTAAAAAACGTGCCAAGGCAGTTTAAAAATGTGTCTAGGAGTTATTAGAATGATTTAGGCCTATAAATAGAAGGGTTTTGTGAAGGAATTTCACCCCAGATCATTTCTAGCCCTAAAAGTCTAAGGGAAAGTGAGATTTAGAGAAAATGTCTTCATGGGAGGTGGAATTGAAGAAGAAGGAAGAAACCATGAGGAAGAGTTTCATTAGTCAAAGTGCACAAGAGATGTATAATGGTTTCTTATCCGTTAGTATTGAAGGGATATCATAGAAGATCAACAAACTTGAGAATACTATGGCTTTATTGGAGACTAAGGTACTTGAGTTGCATGCACATCTAGAGCATGTTGGATGGAAATTGATGTTGCAATTTAGCCACACAAGTTATATAAAGGAAGCGGATAAGGCGATTTTCATAAAGCAGAAGTGGATTGAAGAAGATAGTGTTAGAGCTCGTCACCACCATCCGTTTTATCAACTCTATATTCCTAGAGAGACTAATGAAAGATAGGAATTTGTTCATTTGAATGAAGGATGGAATTAAGTTTAGTGTTAGAATTTGTGTGTTAAAAGTTGTTGTTTTGAAGTGCTTTAGTGTTTAAGTATTGTTTTTAATATTTATGACTTTTTATATGTGTTTAATTGTGAAATGATTGTTGTGTATTTGTATTTAGGAAAATTTTCTCATCTAAGACTTTTTGGAGTGAGAATTAAGTGTTTAAAGGTATTTTTACTTGTTTGTGAATTAATATAAGTTTCTTTAGGTGAAAATTTGTGTTATTTTTAGGCTCGATTTGAAGTAGTTATTATGGAGAATTTTTAGAGAGATGGGAGTTATAGGAATTTGAAAATAGTCATTCAAGTGTTATGAGACCATTTAGGGGTGGTTTACTTAGGAAAATAGTGTAGTTTACTTTCATTTGAAAAATTTGAAAATCGTGCACTGGTGCCAATTCGCCACATCTCGCGTTTAAGTGCAAGACAACCCGAGAGGCAGGCGTTTAAGCATCATTTACCCGCGCTTAAGCATCGATTCGCGAATAGTTAAATGTAAAATTTCAGCCCAAAAATCACCATTTTAACGCCATTGTCACCTTCAACCTCTCGAGTTTACAACTTTTAAGGGCTAAGGCACATCTAAAGTGAAGCTTTCTTGGTGCAATCAAGTGAAATTTGCTAGATCCAAATTCCTTGAGGTAAGAGCTTTACTTTTATGCAAAAATTTTATATTTTTCACTATGTATTTTGAGCACATTTGGAGAAATTCAAAAATTCACTATTCATGGTGAAAAATGAGAAAAAAATCTATGGAAACTGCATGGGAAGTGTAGTTTATACTTTGGAAGTTTAGTTCAGTAATTTAGACTTGATTTTTGAAGTTATTTTTGAATTTATAAAATTTGTAGAATAGCACCAAGAATGAAGAGGAGCAAAGGAAAGAGCCCTTTGGATTCGAGTAAATTTGTTAGTTCGAAGGCTCAGGATCGGTACAGTGATGCGTTGCAATCACAAAAATTGATTCAAAAGTGGTGTTTTAGGAATCTAATTGGAGATGTAGAGGATTTGATCATTCACCAATAGTGGGAACGATTATATGGTTTCTTTGTTGTGGCAGTTATTTATGTTGTTAAGGAGTTCTATACAAACCTCCCTTAGGCTAAAGACAATAGAGTCATGGTTTGAGGAAATGTCGGTACCTTTTTCACCGGATGTAATCAACTTATTTTATTATCTGCCAATTGATACGTTATGTTTTTATGCAAATTATAGTCTGACTGAAGCGGAGTTAGACTAGATTATTTCTTACTTGACTGTTGTAAGAGGACTTTAGAAGATCACTAACGAGAGGATAGTCAAATTCCCAACTTCAAAGTTACATGCACCTTTAAAGACCTGACACTATTTTATTTCTACTTGTCTGATACCAACAAATCATCTTAGTGAAGTGACCAAAGAGAGAGCAACGTTAAATTATTGTATCCAGGAAGTAAAGCTCATCAACATAGGAGCTCTGATTTATCAGACTATCATCAATTCTGCCACTGTCGTTACTACTGCAGGTTTTGGATTTGCTTCCTTGATCGTTTCTTTGTGTAACTATCATCAGTTCTGCCACTGTCGTTACTACTGCAGGTTTTGGATTTGCTTCCTTGATCGTTTCTTTGTGTAAGCAGGCTGAAGTTAAATATGATAGCTGGGAGGAAGTGTTGTTACCTCTAAAGCCTGTCACTAAAGTGAATCTGAAGACTTATTCCGAGCATTCTATTTTTGGCTGGATAAGAGGATTTTCTAGGAGTTATGGAATGGAGATGTCTGAGATGTCTGCTGCTTCTACATCTACTTCACGTGCTTCTACATCTAGAGGTGAGTCTTCTGATTCTACATCTAGAGGTGAGTCTTATCTAGAGGTGAGTCTTCTGAGACCCAAGGTCAATTATTGCAGAGGATGATGGATCATATTAATTTTACCGCTGATAAAATTTAGAATTTAGACCTTTTTGCAGAGCATTCTGATAGGTATAGTAGGAGAAAGAGTGATTATGAAGAGAAATTCCACTCATCTCTGGAGAACCTAATTAGGGGTGACCTAGGAATGCAATTTCCTCCATATCCTCGATATCCTAATTATGAGCCTGCAAAAAAGTGGTATAGCGGTGATTCAGAAGATGAGGAGTAGAATTGACAGATTTTAATGTTTGTAATATGGTTAGCGTATGTGCTTTGGACTTGTGGTCTTGAGTTTTCCGATGTGTTGTTTATTTTTATGTTGTGGACTATGTGGTGTTGTACTGCTACATTTTCATCTTTGTGATGATATGTACTATGTATTGTGTTTTGGACTTTTGTATTTTTTTGTTATTATGATGTTTGTGTTAGTTCGTAATTTGTTTTAAAATTCTAGCGTAGTAACGTACTTAAGTCTTAAATATTAAATTTCAGAAACTGCTACCCTGTATTTTTCTTTTATGATGTTTGTGAGTTTGTTTTTTATGTTGAGATAGTGAAGTCAAGTTAGTGTGTTAGTTTGCTTTTATGTTTATACCCACTATTTAGAAGTCTATTGAATCTCTAAATGTTGAATTGAAATAAAAATAATAGAAAATTTGATCAAAATTAATTTTACTGTTGTTTTAGTTTTATACTTGTATCATTAGGGTATAAAAATTTCTGTTAGCGGTTATTTTAATTTTTATTCCTGAGTATATATATTTGATGATAAACTGTTTAATCTGTTAAAAATTTAAGTTGGGGGGGAAGAAAAAATTTTTCAAAACTTGAATTTTATTTGTCTCAAATGAACTACAAGTGAATTTGATTTGAAAGAAAAATTTATCAGGTATATGAAGTTATATTAGAAAGTAAATTTTGATTTTAGAAATGAGTAAGAGAATTTAGTTGACATTTTGAGTAATGAAGAAAAACTTTAAGTTAAAAGTTTTTAGTGTAGAAAATGATTAATATAAGTAACTATCCTTAGTAAGAAACATTGTATTTTTGAAAATTTTAGAAATTTAGACTTTTATTTTTAATACTTAAATTTCTTTTATTAAAAATAATTTTCAAAGCTATTATTATATTTATAAGTAAAAGTTTGTATCAACACTTTGCTTTAGGAAAGGAAAAGTAGAATTCAAAATTATTAATGGCCTATCCAGATATAGTAATCCTTGCCTAAAAAAAGAAAAAGAAAAAAAAAAGAAAAAGAAAAAGAAAAAAAAGAAGAAGAAGAGAAAGTGAGGGAGGAGAAGCTTGAGAATTGGTTCTACATTTGATCTTTTTAAAGTATAATACTAGAGAAAATCTTAAGCTTATAGATATAATATAGTAAATAAAATTATTCTTAATAAAAATATTTAAGTTGAGATAATAAAAGAACTATATTCTAAGTTTGGAAGACTTACACTATTTCTGAATTTGATAGGAACTCATATTTTCATCTTTCTTAACATGAAAAATTTCTTTTCAAACTTTAAGTTGGTCTCATTTACTAATTATTTTTTTTAAATTGGACAACTATATTTCTAAATCTTAATTTTAGTAACTCCTAAAGAAACTCATATACATATCATATATATTTATTTTTTAAATATTGAAGTGTCACTTGAAGATAAGTATCATTTTAAGTTTGGGGGATTTTGATATGCCTAAAATATATTGTATTTTTAAACACATTTTTATACCTATTTTTTAGATATTGCACTTTAATGGAAGGTATTTGTGTTTTTCTTTCAGCTACAGGTAAAAAGGTGAAAAATGCTTAAAGTAAAGGAGTGAAAAAGTATCAAATTTGGAGCAAATAGGTGAAAAATGTGCAAAAGTATTTTGGCGCCTAAGCGCCAGATCGGGCGCTTACGCGCCGGTTAATTAGAGAAGGCCACGCTTAAGATCTAGAGGCCCCGCGCTTAAGTGCCAGTGGCAGGTATTGTGCCAGTGGCAGTTATTGGATGAGTAAATTTGGTTTTTGCAAATTTTGAAGAGGTTTTTGATGCACATATTGACTTAATAGATGGTTACAACGACCATGGATGAAAGTTATTATGAAACGATGCATCTCTTGGGGAAGTACATCAAATCAAGACACACTTTAAAGACAGACTTTAAAGCGATACCAAGACACCTTTTGGAGAATTATAAAAGAAGGAAGATATAGGCTTTGGAACGGGTCCTGAAAGTTCTGGGAAAGTTTTGAAAGTTCTAAAATTGGGGAGTTAGTTGAAGAGATTTTCAGGTAATAGATATTTATCCTTTCTATTTTAGTTTTATATGTGAGAGTGTTGTAAAAGAGAAGAGATTAAAAGGAAGTTCAAGAGTTTGGTGGAGGACTTGAGATAAGTTTTTATCATTTTTTTTAGACTACTTTTAGTTTTAATTGAGACTTGCTGGTTTGAAAATGATTTCTACTTTTAAATTAAAGTATGGTTTTGTTTTCTCCATGGATTCTGAGTAGTTTTCTTTATCATTCTTCTTAAAATGATAAGTAATTAAGTGTTGGGTGGAAGTTGTAGAGAGTATTGATCTTTAATGTTGGAAGAAGTTGTGATGATTTAAATCCACATACTTCATTTACTTCTTGATTTGGCAAATCTAGATGTTAAAATTTGTTGTCAGAACATGTAAGAACCGGGCTGGTATTGACTCAGATTGTCTCATTCAACAATTAGAAAGAATCACATGAGGTTGTACGAATGAGAATATAGTTCATATGATTGAGTGCAAATAAATAAGAAAATATCATTGAAGGGTGTAGAGTTAGAGGACTTTAAAGTGACAGGTTAAAGCCCCCAACTTGGTTTATTATTTTAGGTTCTGATACGAGATTGTAGCCCCCATGTGGAGGGAATCGAGGGAACTCTAGAGTGAGAGCTGGTATCTTCTCTTCCTAGCCGGACTTTAGAATTATTCAAACTTTAAATTAGCGAATGTTTTTTATAGTCTCTCTAGTATGGGTAAAGAATATTATTGCTCCTATTTGGCACAACATAATATGCATACTTCCAAAATAGAATTCCTATACGTTTTACTGATTCATGATAAGAAGAAATATATTTTCATATTTAGTGCTTTTCTTCTACAAAAGCACAAGTTATCTTTTTAAGTTTATTTTGTTTTTGTAAAAATATTAAAATTACCAAAAATATTTAAAATTCCTTTACTGCGAAATAGTCTTTAGTTTAAATGATTTTCTTTTAAAAATATAAATTTTTCCAAAAAGTGCATATTGCATATCTTCCCTGTTGGTTCGATATTTAGGTCTTAATCAAAAAGTCCTTATTACTTGATAATGATACGTATACTTACGTAGTATCCCAATATATTTAAATTAAAATTAAAATTCTTATTTTTCTTCAAGATCAAGTTTTTAGTTTTGTTGTGAAATAAGAAAATATAAGTGAAAAATATAATCATAATTATTGTTATATTGTTTCATATAAGCAATTTTGGGATATGACATCTGTTCATCGTTTCCGATCGTACTAACCCTAGAGCCGACCGCAATAAATCACTTCGATCCCACTCGAAAATAAATGAAACTAAGTGTGGTCTGTTCTTGCATGTGCATCTAACCGAGATGAGCATATCCATATGGTTTATTGTGCATAGTATTAAAATTTTCTTCACAAAATCCCAAACTAAGCTTAGTTTAGCCCTCAATTAGAATAGTTCATGATCTTCACCTTGAGTTAACGAACATCCTCCAAGTTGCAATATGAGATGATGTTGAGTCTCTATAGGATTTTCAATTGGGGTTAAATTTGGTTTCAATTGGAATTGGGCATCATGAATTTTTGTTTAGAATTGAAGTTGAGAAAGATTGAAGTCAAATTGGTGGAAATTGGGGGTGATTTGGGGTAATTGGGCCTTAAAGGGTAAAATTGTGATTTTTGTCAAAATTTGTCAAATTGGTCAAATTGTGCTTTATGAGGGGTCAATATTGTTTTTAAAGTGTTTGAAATGATTTTTTGAGGTTTTGGGAAAATTTTGGCCACCAATGGCATTTCGGTAATTTTGATAAAGTCAGGGGTATTTTGAGTATTTTTGAAATTTTGGATTGTTTTGGGCAATTTGGGTGGTTTAAAAGTTTTTAAGATGAATTTTCGACAAAATTGGGTAGTTGGGGAAATTTGGAAAAATTTAGGGTTTCAGGTGCAATTTGGTAATTTTGAGAAAGTTTGGGGGAAAAAGGTTAAATTGGGTATTTGGGTAGGATAAGATCAGTTAAGGATAATAGTCATAAAAAGTACCCTTCTTTGAGTCATGAGACCAAGGGAACTTCCATCATGGATCCTCCATGTGCTGGTCTTGGCCAAACCCTAGCCCAGGGCTAACTGTTTAGGGGACCATCCGCATGAGTTTCCAATGGAGTAAGGGATCAAGCCTGGCATGTTTAGTTAAGGGTTGAGGTTGTGAGGGTAGGTGAGGGGTATCAAGTGTGTGTTTGCATGAGTGAGTAAGACCACATCATCCCCTAAGGCCAAACAGTCCTGTGGGGACACCTCTTGAGCTCCCCATATTGGCTCCACCTATTAAGTGATAGATGTTAGAACCAACATGTGGAACTTCAAGATGAGCAAAGATAAGTTTTAGAATTTTTAAGGGTGAAGGTTCCATTACTAGTCTTCTAGGAATAGTCAACAGGAAAGCCCTATAGCTATATCCCATGCTTCTAAATAAAAAACTAGACCTCAATCAAAAGTGATGCCAACAAAAATCAGCATTAAATTTTAGAAGCCCATATTTATTATAATGATGAGCTTATGCAGAAAAGAGTTAATTATCATATTGATTATAATGAGGCAATGAAGAAATTCTTAGGGGTGACCATTCAGTATTATTTCCTAGTTGCACCGGATGTACACTATATAATCCAAATGATATGGAGGAGGATTTAGATTTTGGTGAAGATGACGATGAAGATGATGAAGAAGATGGTGATGATGAGTAGGGTTATCTGCTTGTTTTGTTATTTTTTTTTCTGTTTTCATGTTTAGATTTCTTGTAGTTAGTTTGCTATTGTATGTTTGTTAGAGTTTTTATGTTTAAATTTGCTTTCGTATTAAATTGTTAAAGTAGTGTTTATTGCACTGCATTGTTATATTATTGTTAATTTTTATCTTATAATTAAATTTAAATGCTAGAATAGTCTTCTTATTTTCTTTAGACATGCTAATTTCACTTCTTTATTACGTGTACCTGTATTATTCATTTATTTTTAAAATTTATAAATTTTCATACTTCCTGAACTATCCTGTTGAAATTAATTAAAAATTTAAGTTTTGCGGGAAGGGAGAAAATCCTTTTAAAGAACTAAACTTTATTTGTTAAAAAAAACTATATTTAAAAAATAATTAATTAAACATAACATGTGGTATGTTAGGTTAACTTAAGATAACTATATTTTAAATTTTATAATATTTTTACAAAATAAATGTTAGTTCTAAATTTAAAATATTTAGTATGAGAGGATAAGATTATGTTTTTACTATTTAAAGTAAAGAAATATATATTTTTGGAATTGTTAAGAATTTTAGAGTTTTACTTAAAAAGAAGGAATTGAGACTTATGAAAAATCTTTTTCAAAGCAATACAATTTTGTCAAAATAAGGAAATGTGAAAAATTTTTAAATTTAAGAAGATGATGAAGGAGTTCAAAATTATTAAAGGCTATTCATATATAGTAATCCTCACTTGACATGAAAAAAAGAGGACTGAAAAAATCCTAGAGGAAAAAGAAAAAAGAAAAGAAAAAAAAAAGAGCAAGGATGAAAAAAATGTGTGGAGAAGCTTGAGGAGATGCATAATAAAACATTAGATCCTCTAGAATCATTTAAGGAAAGGAACTTAATTACATTTATAGATAAGGCTTAAAGTATTAGCATCCTTAATAATAAAGTCCTCATGAAGTTTTTTTTACTATAATTCTTCTAAGCATTCAAAATATGACTAAATTAAAAATTATTCTTAAAATAAATAGAAAATCAGAACTTTCAGACTTGACTATAAGAAATTCTTACATTTTAGTTTAAACCTGAGTCATTAAAAATTTTTCTAAAGTTTCACAATCACATTTATGAAATGAAAAGTATAGAAATCTCTAAGTTGAACTCACTTCCACAAGTTATCATTTTTACATAGAATAAAGAAGTTACTTGAGGACAAGCAATGTTTATGTTTTGGGAAAAGATCCACTGTAAAATTACCTATTTTTGGTGCATATTTTATGATTGTTTTTTGCATATTTTTAGTGTTATTGCATTTTAAAGGAAGGTATTTTATATGTTTTTGGTTTTAGATATAATGAATGGACATTTGGAGAAAATAATAGAAAAATGAACAAAAGTGGTGCAATTTGAATGGCGCCATAATGTCGTCCCCTGGTGCTGTAGCGCCACAGATGGGAGCTATGAGTGCTATAGTGCCCAGATTAGTGCTATAGTGCGAGTAACTTCCATTCAAGAAGATCCATTGAATTTGGCTGAATTTTGAAGGGTGTTTGAAGTAATCCTTGGCTTTTTTAAAGATCTATAGTAGGGATGGAAATTGGACGAAAAGCAAGAAAGGACTTTTTGGTAGCATTTGAAAGCTTTAGGAAGTCCCACTTTTGTGTTTAAATGTGAGTTTAAGTGTGTTTTGTGTTGTAAGAGTAATTGTGGAGAATTCTTCAAGGAGAGTGCGAAATTTGTGTTGGGGAGAAGACATCAGGTACTTTGTATTTGTCTTTATGTTTTTTTTATTTCTAAGACTTGGATATCACTACAAATTTGGTTTTTTTATTTTATTCTCCATGAATTTCGAGTAATTCCCTTTATTTCTCCTTGCTCTTCGGAATTAGTCTTGTGGGATGAGAATGATTTGAATATTTCCTTCTACTTTTCAAATTAAAAGATTTTTATTTACTTTTAAAAATTGTGATGACATTTTCACTGATTCTTCATTGACTTTACAAATTGGTCACTTGTAAGGTTAAAATTTTTTGAGAAACATAAAGACCCAGGAGGGCTATGATTTCACCCAACTTATGAGTGTCACACTTCATTCTAGGCAGAGCATTTGTGATCACCCAAGGGGGAGTGCAAATAGATAGCGAAATATGTTTTGATGGGCGTAGAATTGATGTTTCTATGATGATAAACTAGATTATTTTTCCAATTTGGTTTAGATTTTGGATGGTAAGGGACCCATGTAGGTCCAATTGAGATGACACAATTAATAATTTGGAGGTCAGAAGTTGGAATCTACTTAGCACAACTACCCAAGTTGGTGAAAAACTCTAAATTAATCAATGTTCTTTGCTAGCACTAGGTAGGGTTAAAGAATAAAAATGCTCTTATTTGTCGCGGTACATCATCATATTTTTAGTCATTCAAATCCTACATGGAATAGTATCTCTTTATAATGGTAAAGATCTTTTCATAATATTAAAACTCGTTAGAATGACTTTTATTAAACTGTTAATCATAGTTGTCTCTATCTGCTTTAATTTAATCTTCACCAATGTGATCATTTCATTTTTATTTAATTTAATCTGCAATTTAAATAGAATTTTCTTCTAAGTTTTGAAAGCCATATTAAAAGAGTCCAAATTTCCTCGTAGGATTGATACTTATATTTTTTAATGAAAATCCTATATTACTTGGAATGATACGTATACTTGTGTAGCACTTCTAGTGTGAAGTTTTATAATTTATTTTTCATATCATTTCTTTCATTCACACTAGCCGCTGAATATAATCTGGGTCAAGATTTTGACAATATTTTGGAGATTAAAAATACACGTCATTGCGGGTCGGGTTAGTTTTCGTGATTGTCTTCCCATTACTTATTTCCATCACCGAAATTATTATACAAATTAAAGTTAGAGTGGTTTTTCCAGCTTAGGTTGTAATAGTTAGAATATGGATTATTGGGTCTATTGTTAATGCATTTAAAGTGTCATGATGGCTAATAATCAATCATTTGTCCGAATAAATTTTCTTCTATCACATGAGGTGTTTGAAAAAATTTCATTCTAAATTGATCTATCTTCTTAGATATTGGAACAACTTGAGATGCTAATATAGAAATTTAATCCTTATCAGGAACAGTGGCTACTTTCATAGGATTTACCCTTTAAGAGGGACATTGAAAACTATTCATCGCCATCTCTTCAATTAATGCATAAGCTTCATTAAATGGGTTTGTCATTAATATACCCCTAGTAGCAGCATCAATATAGATCTAAGGGATCCTACTAACCCATTATAAAATGTTCGGATAATTATCCAGTCAGGTAAGGCATGATGTAGAAAATTTCTAAGGAGTTCTTTCAATCGTTCCCAAGCTTCATATATTGACTCCCTTTTACACTGAGTAAGATAAGTAATATTATTTCTAAGCTTAGCACTTTTTGAAGGTGGAAAAAACTTAGCCAAGAATTTTTGTGCTAACTCCCCCTAACTTCTAATTGATCCAATTGCTAATTATTTTAACCACATCTTAGCTTTAACCCTTAAGGAAAAAGGAAAAAGCCTAAGTCTAACAGTGTCATTTAATACGCCGTCATATTTAAATGTAGCACATAGTTCTAGAAAACTTGCTAGTTGTAGGTTTGGATCATCAGATGGGGTTCTCCTAAACTGATTATCTTATTCCATTTGTATAATATCCGATTTATGTTCAAGTGAGTTAGCCGCTACAATAGAGGTTTGCATGCTTAAGTGAAATTCATCAGCTATAGGGTTTGCATATTCTCATAAAGGTATTTGTAAATTATTATGTTCAATTTGAGTATTTTGGTTATTAAAGTTATTTTGCGTTATGTTTGTCATTTCTTGAATATTATGAAGTTCTTTTCATTTTTAAATTTTTCTTATGATATGTTCTATCTCAGAATTGTAGGGCACTAAACCTTCAGACCCCAAACTACGCATGCATAATTAAAAGTTCAAAATAAAAGTAAAATAAAACATTTAAAATGAAACTATTTTTAATTTTAATTTTTCAATTTTTTTTTATATTTTTAGTAAATAAACAAATCCAACTAAAAGAAATCAAAATAAAAGTCTCCTACAATAATTCTACAGCAAAATAAAAATTTCTAAGTCTAAAAACTTTGTTATTCCCAGGTAACGACACCGAAAGCTTGACTCGACCCTTAATTACGTAATTTTTTTGTTCAGAAAGATTGTAAAAACTTCACCCAATTTGTATTCAGCGTTTAGTGTGTAAAATAAATATGATACAAAATTAATTAATGACTTACACACTAAGAATACTATGCAAATATACTTATCATTTCAAGTAATATAGAGTTTCTTTTAAAAATCCCAGAATCAACCCCACAGAGAAAAAGGAAATTTTTATGCTAACTTAGAAATATTTCTACTCATACTGTGAATGAAATTTGTAGGAGAATAATATCGAATTGATTTTACAAGAGCATAAACTAATGTATGCTACTTCTAAATTAAATCTAAAAGTAAATGCAAATTTTTTAAACTACATATGTGTATAAAAGTACAATTATAAGAAAGGTCTTTACCCTCGCAAAGAAACTATAATCAGTGCAGGAATCAAATGGTTAAAGATGAAAATGAGGTATTGTGACAAATAGGAGCATAAATATTCTTTACCCTCTCACGAGTGCATAAAATACATTGGCTAATAAAAAGTTAAGTTTCTAATTGTATGGTAGTGTTGAGTATTTTGATACACCTAAAATATATAGTATTTTTAAGCAAATTTTTATATCTATTTTTGAGATATTGTGCTTTAATGGAAGGTATTTTTGTGTTTTTATTGTAAATACAAGTAAAAATGAAAAAAATGCTTAAAGGAGTGAAAAAGGACCAAATCTGGAGCAAAAAGGTGAAAAATTGTGCAAAAGAGTTTGGCGCTTAAGCTCCCGATCTGGAGCTTAAGTGTCGGTTAAATTAAACAAAGAATGTCGCGACTAAGTGCCAAAGGCCCTGCGCTTAAGCGTCAACGGCAGTTACTAGACGAGTAAAATCAGTTTTTACGAATTTTGAAGATGTTTTTGAGGCACCCATTGACTTAATAGGTTCTTGTAACCACCATGGATGAAAACTATCATGAAAAGATGCGTCTCTTGGGCAAATACATTGAATCAAAACACATTTTGAAGAGATCCCAAGGTACCTCTTGAAAAACTATAAGAGAAAGAAGTGAGGACTTAGAAAAGAGTCTTGAAAATATTGGCAAGTTTTGAAAGTTCTTCTCTAGGGAGTTAGTTCGGAGAGATTTTCAGGAACCACTTTTTATTTACTTTATCCTTTTTGTTATTTTGTTTTGAGTGATTGTAAAAGAGAAGAAACTCAAAGTAACTTCAAGAGTTGGAGGAGAACTTAAGATAAGTTTTGATTTCTTTTTAGATTACTTTTAGTTTTAATTGAGATTTGTTGTTGGTTTGACAATGATTTCTTTTTTTAAACTAAAGTGATGTTTTGTTTTCTCCATGGATTCTGAGTAGTTTTTCTTTATCTTTCTTCTTAAAATGATAAGTAATTAAGTTTTGGATGGAAGTTATGGATACTAATGATCTTTAATGTTAGAAGAAGTGGTGATGATTTAAATCCATGCACTTCATTTACTTCTTGATTTGGCCAATCCAGATGTTAAAATTTGTTGTGAGAACACTTATGAACCAGGTTAGTATTATCTCAGTTAACAATTGGAAAGTATCACATGAGGTTGTATCAATACGAATGTGTTCATATGATTAAGCGAAAATAAATAAGGAAATATTCATTGATGGGTGTAGTGTTAGAGGACTTTAAAGTGATAGGTTAAAGCCAGGTTAAAGATTTATTGTTTTATGTTCTGATACGAGAATGTTAGCCCCCAGGTGGAGGGAATCGAGGGAACTCTAGAGTGGAGCTAGTTTCTTGCATGCCTAACCGGTCTGCCTAGCAGGTCTTCAGAACTATTCAAACTTTAAATTAGCCAATGTTCTTTATAGCATCTCTAGTAAGGGTAAAAAATATTATTGCTCCTATTTGACAAAACACAATTTGCATACTTCCACAACAGAATTCTTATACTTATTACTAATTCTTGATAAGAAGAAAGATATTTCTGGAGGGAATCGAGGGAACTCTAGAGTGGAGCTAGTTTCTTGCATGCCTAACCGGTCTTCAGAATTATTCAAACTTTAAATTAGCCAATGTTCTTTATAGCATCTCTAGTAAGGGTAAAAAATATTATTGCTCCTATTTGACAAAACACAATTTGCATACTTCCACAACAGAATTCCTATACTTATTACTGATTCA
>NW_018240166.1:0-1432 GCF_001263595.1 Phalaenopsis equestris | reverse complement strand
TGAACCATGGATTAATATATTGTGAAGATATGGTGTATCCTAGTTCCAGGGTCGACCCTAAAGTCAAGTAATCCTATAGGGATTCTTCTTAAATTCTCTTATAATGATCTTACCTACTAAATGCTAGAGGTTAAGATCAATATGTGGAATTTCAAGTTGAATAAAAAAAAGAGTTTTGAATTTCTAATAGTGGGATACCTCTTCTAGTTTTCTAAGACTAGTCAATAGGAAAGTCCTATGGCTAGACCTAGGCTACTAAAGAAGTTTTCTAGACCTCAACCAAAAGTGAGGTCAACATGGCACTTTAAGATTATCCACTGTGACCTCTCTTTAGGACCTACCTGGGACTCAAGTTCTCAACTAAGATTAATTTGATAAGGATTCTAGCATGTCACTCTAGATTTATCAATTCTACACCCATCAAAACTTATCTCCTTAACTATTTGCACTCTTGTCATCACTTACATTTAAGGTTTAGTTTGATACTCAAAAGTTGGTGAAATCATAGCCCTCCCAGGTCATTATGTTTCACAACGGATTTTAACATCACAAATGACCAGTTTGCAAAGTAAATGAAGAAATGATGAAAGTACCATAACAAATTGTTAAAATAAAAGAAATCTTCAAAACATTCTAACCCCAAACATGGTTACTTCTTATTGCAAGGAAAAAGAAAGGAAACTACTAAAAAATCACGAAGATAACAAAACAAAACATTATATATACATAAAGCAAGTTTACAAGAAAAATCTCTAATAAAAGTATAAATAACTATGTTAAATTCTTGCACAAGCAATCCTCTGAAGTTTCCTGACAAAACTTGACTCCACAAGTCTATAAAAACACTCAAAATCACTAAACCCTCACTATGGTGTCCGCCCACCCCTAATGGTGGTCTAAACTAACCAGAAACAACTTTTCTCTCTTTTTTCCTCGGAAATGCTTCTATATATAGTCCTCTGAAAATAACTAAGAGTCACTTTAGGCATATTTTTGAAATTCATCCAAATTCAATGTATCTAGGCATAACCATCTTTGGCGCTTAGGCGCCCAACCATTGCACGAATGTGTCAGATCCTTATACCTATGCGCCAGGTCATATTTTTGTCAGTTGGCTTCATTTGGCCCTTTTTTACTCCATTTCTAGTCCTTTTTCTCTTATAATCCATTTCTTGTACATGAAATAAAGAGCACACAAAATACTTTCATTAAATCGCAATACTATTAAAAATGTGTATGAAATACAAATAAAAATAGGTAATTTTAAGGCATGACAACACACATCCTAATTAGGTTGAATATGATGTGGCTAAATATAGATTTTTAATGCAAAATGAAGGGATAAATTGTGGTAGACCAAGATATAAGCTTTTAAAGACATGATCATTGAGAATTTGAATTAAACCAATATATATGGGTTGTTATATCTAAT
>NW_018240165.1:0-1979 GCF_001263595.1 Phalaenopsis equestris | reverse complement strand
TCTTCTATTAACAAGCTTTATTCAGATGTTCTTCCTACTTCGACCAACCTCTGTTGCCGTATTCGACAGACTTTGCGCTCTCATCTTTTCGTCCTTTCTCATCTACGACACTCGACACTGACAACTTGATCAAGTGTTATACCTACGACGAGTACATTTGGGTCGTGGTTGCTCTCTATCTTGATGTCCTAAATCTCTTCCTCTCCATCCATCTTCATTATTTATATCCAGAGCAATGTGAGCTGGACACTAGGCTTGGCTATCCCTACCCACGCGTCAGGGGGAGCTGTGTTTCCAACCGGATCTTCTCCAAACAACCATCAAAACTGGAGACCTCTCTACATTTTCTCTGCATCCGACAATTCCTGTAGCTTTTGTTACACCTCGCTTTTTCCCTATGCAAGAGTCGTCAGAGTCAATTTCTGCAGTCTTTGCTCTGCCTCAATTTTTTCCCTGCTACAAATCACGAAAGATCTCTAGTTGAAATCCTAGTTTTCACTCTCTGGTGGAAATCTTCGTCCCCCGTAGAACCGCACAGAGCACTGACTTCCTTGCGGGCTCTCCGGATTTCTTTCTAGGAAACCTGATCTCCTTGGAATCTTGAACCTCCCTACTACAGGCCCTCTCTTCGTCCTGCATCCTCTCCCTATAGTAGCAACAACACGATCTCCTCGTGATACCATAAGCAACAAGTTGTAGCAAGCAACAACCAATCCTTTCCAAGTTCTTCAGGCCCTCTGTCTGATTTCTTCCTCTTGTCCAGATCTTTTTCTGTTGCAGGCTCTCCCTCAATTGATTCTTTGCCCACATCCTTTTTGGCTAATCTGCAGGCCCTCCTCTGGATCTCCTCTTGTTCTTTTGTGCACCAGACTTCTCTCTGCATGAGCTCCTTTGTTCAAATTTCGTTGCTTGAATCTTCTTAGCAACAAACCTTCCTCCATCGGAAATTATTCTCTGCTGACAGCAGGACCTATCCCTTGATGGATTTTCCCACCACTAGAACTCCCTCCTGCGGTCTTTCCTGCCGCCAGAACTTCTTGCGGACAAATACGCTACCAACTGGACCTTCGGGCTTACTTCTGCAGCCGGTTCTCTCCCTTGCAGCCTTTCCCGTCGTTGGACCTCCCTCATGCAGCTTTTCTCGCCCTCGGATCTATATCAAAAAAAATTCCCTTTAGATTTCGGCCAGTTCTTCCCAAGGAAAGCACTGCACTTTCCTGTAGCATTATTGCAGCCTTCTCCGAGCACTACAACTTTCATGAGCACAGTCATTGGCCCTCTGCAGCTTTCCTGCAACCTCCCTACAACATGCCCTGCAAATTTTTGCCGCTTTCCCTGCAGCTCTCCTGCATCTCTCCTGCAGCATTATTGCAGCTTTCTTGTTGCTTTCATGCAATTATCAGTCAACCGGTGACTTATAAATTCATCAATGTCTCGAAATTGAGCTTAACCCTCGTCTAGGCCACTCTCAGGCTTCGACACTCTCAGGCTTCGACACTCTTAGGCTTCGACATTCTCGGCTTCAGAGCTATCATGCTTCGACGCCCTCACGCTTCAGCACTCTCAGACATCGGCATTCTCGGCTTCGACACTTACGGTTTAAGGATTGTTGGAGTTTCTTGTTACCAAATTGATGTTCCATGTCCAGTCAGCTATCACAACCGATGTTTTAAAATTCAAGTTGAATATGGTTTCAACCATGCTCAACTTAAGGGGGAGTGTTGAAAGATCGTGAAAATACTAATAATTATATTTCATATTTGTTATAACTCAATATTTAGAAAGTTATAAATCATATGAGTGATCTTGAGAATCTCTATTTATTTCTCTCCTTAATTAGAGAGATTAGTCGTCTCTTATATTTTATTATTATTCATTTTCTTTTCTATTGTATTATGTTTTTATTGTTTTCCATACCAGTAAGTCCTGTAATGGATATTTATAACCCCTCTTTGCATCAATAAAATCAAACATTCTGA
>NW_018240164.1:0-3014 GCF_001263595.1 Phalaenopsis equestris | reverse complement strand
ATAAAAAGTATGCTGAACTGGATCTGACGGCCCTGAAAGGGACACATATCGAACGATAAATCTAGTTGATTGAACCAAGAAGGCCGACCGAATAAGTAAACGAATGGCTCCCCTTGTTAGGAGCAAGCGGAATGACGATTAGAAGATTACAACGACATAAAAACGATAGATAATTTCAGTGGCATTTTCAACATTTTCACGATGTAACTTATAGTTCCTATAAATATGGGAACAACATGTAAAACCAACTTTTTTTTTGGGAAAAAAGAGGAGATTACTAGTATTATCCTCATGAAATTCATATATTCCTCTCTCTACTTACTATATATTCATTGGGTGTGATTCAAGAATAGATTTCGGTTTAACATCTTGAAAAGAGCGATGAGCATGGATTGTGCTGCAAACAAGAAGACGAGCAACTCAAGGAGAAAATACGCAACCTCAAGAAATCATCGACGACATGACTTATACCCATGAGTTTGTGCTCAAAAGATACACAAACTCAAGGAACATATGTTGGAGGAAATCAGAGGTGCTCTTGCCACGAGGGAGCGCAACTGCAAAGACCAGTGACAACCTATCATTCTCAAAAGATGATCGCCCTGAACAGTGAAAAATCCCTCGAACCAAATTAAGACACGCACTACTGGGATAGTGTGGGATCTATGATACTCGACCAGAAGAGAAATGAACGCGTAGAAATGTCATGAACCACTAATTAGAAAATGCCTTCACTCGACAAATATCCAAAACCTGACCCTCTATGTTCCTCAAAATTTCAGTTTTAGAATTTTATTAGGGGTGGTCGGATCTAGCTGCTCATATCGCCTCTTTTGAATCGATCCTATGCTTATAGAGGATCAGCGATGCGCTTAAGTGTTGACTATTCTTTATAGCATAAAAAGAGTCTATCATTCGTTGGTTCAATTGTCAACCTCCAGGAGTGCTTACCTTCTGCAACTGTGCTAAGGTCCAAACGAATACTTGTGTGCTTTCATAACTCACTTCTAGAGAGAAATGTTGGAAGTTCGGGAACTCAAATATATGGTTGTGAATGCATGTCATCCTGGCACAAGGACACAAAGAATGCTCATTTTACTATGCCTCAAGCTTACAGCGGCCCAAGACATTGGTCAAACTATTTGAACTTTCCAACAATCATATATTCAATGTAAGAATATAATTCTCTCCTAACTTCGCTTGAATGACATGCATTCAACGGAGTTCTAAGCAGTCAAGATGGCTACTCCAAAGGGAAGAGTTCATGAAGGAGGCTGGGGACCAAGGAAAAATCCTCATCCGCTCACTAGGGCTTGCTTCAAGGAATGGCGGTCACCCTCAAAAGACTGAATGACAGGCAAAGAGTTTTACTAAGAAGATAAATTATACCTTGTATGATGGATAAATCGTCAAAATGAAAGGAGGCCACCACAACCGACTCAAACTTTCTTGGCTTATGCTACTAAGAATCTCATGAAAAAAGTAGTAGAAACCACCCAAAATAAAGACTTTATTAAAAAGGCACAACTAATGAAGAGGAAAATATATCTACAAGATCCATTGAAATATGAGCATATAACTGAAATCATGAAAAATGACACGTAGGAATATCAACACTTCTATGACTTGATTGAGATTAAGGCTGGGAATCATAAAGAATATGTGTCACTTGAGGCCGATTTAGCGACAGAGAAGGTGCTGACCGAAAGAAACCTTAACAAATGAGCTCGAGTTCCATCAATCTACATCATAGGTGTCGGGTTTCATGCCTACCATACTCGAAGGAGATGGTTAAGTTGTCCAACATATCAACTTAAAGAGACTCTACTAGGATGTATTCTAGGCACGCCTTACCCCATTAAAGACCTCATAACACTCGCAGATCTTTTTCACTCAAGAATATTTGCTCACCAAATAAAATTCCTATAATGACATTATAGCTGTTACCGCCCTTATTGCTGAATTTCTGATGGGAAGTATACTCATCGACATTAAGGGCTCTATAAATATCATATCAATGTCAGTCTTTGATAAGTTGGAATCTAGTTTCGCTTGCCTCTTGACGACCTCTTGACCACTTTATGATTTTTTGAGCAAAAGGAGTGAAGCCCTTAAGACTCTCACCCTCCCAATCACTTGGGGAAGATGATATATAATTTCGAACCACAACAAACGTAATCATAACAGACTTATCAGTAACCTATAATGGTATCTTTGTTTGGTCTTTCCTCAATGCCTTCTAAGCAATCAAATCAACCTATCTTGCAACAGTAAAATTTCCATCCAATGGAGAAGTAATCACCATGCCGGTGCAGCTCGTCATTTTCCACCAGTCTTCATTTCGTCGGTTGCTTGATGTCATTTTTATTTTTGAGGAGTGGCCAGCTTGTTTTTCATTATGTTGCCCTCTTCTCCAAATATCTCTCAATCTCAGGTCAAGTAGATGAACTAAGTGATGAGAAATCAGAGGACCGGGTAGGAAATAACAAGACAAACAAAAGAAATGTATGGGAAGCCTTAATAAGGTAAATTTTCACATTGATTGCTCAAAAACATAAACCCAAGGGAGATCACTTTGGTATGCTTTGAAGACACAACAAAAAAAAAAAAACTTATGAAAGCTAATTACCAGAGAATTCAGGTTGATATACATGTTCTAAGGTTCACATCCTTCTATAGAGAGAAGTACCAATAATTAATTACATCTTAAGTAGTCAATACTATTCAATAAAACTGTTGATTGAGATTAAAATTTGTTCTCACAAAGTTCAAGTGTCACTGTCAAGGAAAGGAATGTCAAAGTCTTATCCTAAAGGTAGCAGTTTCCTAAGGATTCTGAACTATCCTAAAGTTTTATCGTCAATGGTTTAGTTGAAGTCCTTCTTTTTGCTCTAAGTTTTGAATGTCCGTCCTTGCTAAATATAGTTAGTACACCCTAATAACATGCAAAGTAAATCTAACATGATGTCCACCTTTTGTCTTCAACGATCTTGCAAAATAAAGTTAGCAGATAA
>NW_018240163.1:0-1052 GCF_001263595.1 Phalaenopsis equestris | reverse complement strand
ATGCATAGATTCTCTATTGCCTATCATCCTCAGACAAGTGGTCTAGAAGTAATATCAAATCATTAAACACATTTTAGAAAAAGCTGTAAATCCTTATAAATTGGATTGGTCTGTTAGACTAGATACTGCATCATGGGCATACAAAACTGCTTATTAAACTTCAATAGGAATGTCTCTATATAAATTGATTTTTGGAAAACATGTCATTTACCAGTATAATTGGACCATAAAATATTTTGGGCTATTAAAGAATTTAATTTTAATTTAAAGGATGTTGGTGTGAAAAGGTTATTGCAACTCAATGAACTTGAGGAGATTAGAAATGAAACATATGATAATGCAAAAATCTATAAAGAAAAAATGAAAATATGGCATGATCAGAAAATTATTAAGAAGAAATTTGAACCTGGACAAGAAGTTCTACTATATAATACAAGATTGAGATTATTTCTAGGAAAACTAAAATCTAGATGGTTAGGACCATTTAAAGTGATTAAAGTCTATCATTATGGAACTGTTGTTATTAAAGATCCTAACACTAGAAAGATATTTAAAGTTAATGGGCATCGTTTGAAATATTATTATGAAGGGAACATATCTCTGTTTAAAGAAGTTTTAATGTTAAGTCAACTCAACTAAAATGGTATGTCGGGCTGATGACGTTAAAACAAGCACTTTGTGGGAGGCATCCCATACATATTGCTATGTCTTACTATTTTGTTTGATAAAATGTATTATATAGTAGTATTTATTAATCCTACATAATTACATCTTTTATAAATTAAGTCAAATATTGATATTGGAAGAAAATTTGGAATCAAATTGAAACAAAAAAAAAGAAAGTTGTAATTTTGGCCACTGGCTCCAACAGCGCTAGAATGGGTGCCGACAGCACCCTAGATAATGGAGCCGGCCCCCTGGATAATGGACATCAGCGCCGACAGTGCCAATCGGGAGCTTCGACGGTATAGAGTATGGTTGGATGGTTTTAGATGACTTTTGGTGGATTTTAGCGCGATTTCACTTCATAATAACCGCCTGAAGAGTTTAAA
>NW_018240162.1:0-1097 GCF_001263595.1 Phalaenopsis equestris | reverse complement strand
TGTTTGCTGAAGCAACCTCTCTCCTTTCATCTGTGTTGTGTATGATTTCCGACTGATTAATCTCTGGAGAAGCCAATTGTGGTACTTGGGATTTCCCCTGAATAGTGGCCATAGAGGTCATGGTTGCGGTCATCTCTTCTATTCTTTTCTCCAGTAGACTAACTTGCTCATCCCTTAGTAGGACAGCCCTACGCAGTTCATCTATAGCGTTCTCTTTGGTCTGAGGTTGAGCCTCGCGCATAGATGTGGTGGCTCTTGTTTTGATTACATGGACATCTATGAAATCTTCCTCCAAGTAATCATTGTAATCAAAGTTTTCATCATTACTATCGATGAAAACTCCAAGCTCTCGAGCTAACTCGGAAATCTCGATCCTGAGTTTCTTAACTTTCTCTACAATTATTGATTCATTGATCGCTTTAAGATATGAAGGACCTTGATGGACATCCTCTACTTGTTCCTCCATCTCGTTGGCTATTGTTGTGACGATATTAGATATCTCAGACCATGGTTTCATTTCTTATTTTTGTCCCGTGTGCTCACTGGACTGTATCGATGCGGCGAACTTGGGTACCCATACCTTTTTCTTTTTCAATGATGATGTCTCAGGACGGAGCGTCTTAGTAGAAACATTGGTATGTCGAGGGAAAGTATGCTCCACGCAGTTTAGACCGGCTGCAGTGCTAGGTAATCATCTTGTCTTTGCCTTGGGGATTGTAGGAATGTCTCCATAATGGGTGACGGGTAAGATTTTCAGACCTGGTCTCGACTTAATCAGTCGACGGCCTGCGGCCTTGGTGGAAGTGTAATCAGTAGTAATAACTGCAGTATCAACTTTGTTCCATCAACTTTGTTCCCTAAACGGAACCAAACGGGGATACGAGTAGGTGGCACTCCAGTTGTCTTATGGGACGGTTTGGCGGACTTGACGCCCTTCAAAATTTCCTTCTTCATGTAAGGGGAAATTTCATCTCCCACTTGTTTAAGTAACTCGCTAACTAAACATCCTTCTTTGGCAGCTGCCTTCTGAAAACTGCACTAACTCGAGTGATAGGATTGAAGTTCTTTCTCTCCTCACTGTGTCCATGAAGTGGTGG
>NW_018240161.1:1233-1472 GCF_001263595.1 Phalaenopsis equestris | reverse complement strand
GTATAATATCACTAACAATAAAGTTCACAATGCCGTCATACCACGGAACATGCCAGTCATTAATAGTGAACAATTTTTCTTCTGAAAAATGTTCATTAATTTCATTTTCAAAACAAATTGGTTTTTCTAATTCAAGCCTGGACAAATGATCAGCAATTTGATTTTCAATCCCCTTCTGATCTACTATTACAAAATAAAATTCTTGCAAAAGAAGAATCCATCTTATAAGTCTAGGTTTA
>NW_018240161.1:495-1023 GCF_001263595.1 Phalaenopsis equestris | reverse complement strand
ATATATTTGTCCTAAAACAGCTCCAATAGCATAATCACTTGCATCACACATAAGTTCAAAAGGTTTTTCCCAATTTGGTGAAACTATAATTGGTGCAGTGATTAATTTTTCTTTTAATAACTTAAAAGTTTTTAGGCATTCCTCATCAAAATTAAAAATTGCATCTTTCTCTAGTAAATGACATAAAGGCTTAGCAATCTTTAAAAAGATTTTAATACATCGCCTGTAGAATCCAACATGTCCTAAAAAACTCTTAATTTCTCTTACACTTGTTTGATAAGGTAAATTAACGATTACTTGAATGTTAGTAGGATTTACTTCCATACCATTTTTCTGATATTTGATGTCCTAATATAATTTCTCCTGCTACCATAAATTGGCATTTTTCTCAGTTAAAGAATAAATTTATTTCTTCACATCGCTTAAGAACTTTGGATAAATGTTCTAAACATGAGTCAAATGAAGTTCTAAAAATGAAGTTCTCATCCATGAATACTTCAATCCCTTTTTCAATTAAATCACAAAAAA
>NW_018240161.1:0-318 GCF_001263595.1 Phalaenopsis equestris | reverse complement strand
CAGCTAAGTTATCTAGCATTTGATCTAGAAAGGGTAATGAAAAATGATCTTTCCTAGTGGCAAAATTTAATTTTCTATAATCAATGCATATTCGCCACCCTGTAACTTATCTAGTAGGTATTAACTCATTATTTTCATTTACAATTACTCCTCCTTTCTTAGGAACACATTGAATTGGACTAACCCATGCACTATCTGAAATATGGTAGATAATTCCAACATCTAACCACTTTAAAATTTCTTTCTTTACAACTTCTTTCATAACAGGATTAAATCTCTTTTACGGATCAGCTCTGGGTTTGCAGTTCTCTTCCATAT
>NW_018240160.1:0-2979 GCF_001263595.1 Phalaenopsis equestris | reverse complement strand
TATGTTCGATGTCACTCGAGCTCGACTACATTGTAATTGGCTCAGTTTGAGCACGTCTTGTCTTCGTACACTCTTTGGCTTTATAGTCACATTTCTCGAGCCATATGACCTTAGAGTCGGCTCGGTTATGGGAACATTTTGTCTTTAGACGCTTTTGGCTTTATAGCCATGTTCACCAAGCCATGTGACTTTAGGGTCGGCTCTGTTATGAGGATATCTTGTCTTTTGACACCTTTGCCTTCATATAGCCTTATACTTTGATGCTTCTAGAACCACATGCCCTTTTGGGCTGATTCATTTATGAGAGTACCCTGTCTTCAGACATACCGTGGGTCATGCCTCTACGGCCTCTAAACCCACCCTTAGGTTATGCCCTTACGGCCTCTGAACCTATTTTCGTGGTTATGCCTCTATGGTGTATTTACCTATTCTTATCTATTTACACATCTTACACCTAAACTCTAATTTTTACATAGATGCCGTCTCATTTGCGCATGAAAAGGTGTATTTCATTTCCAAAAATTAAAATTGTGCCATTTTAGATGTGATACAAAAGATTTGAGTGGAAAAAATGTAAAAACAAAGTTTGTGGTAGTGCTATGGAAAGTACTAAATCTAATTGTTTTATATTAGGAAGCCCCTGAACCACTAGCTTGAGTCATGCCTTTATGGCCTCTGAACTCATCCATAGGTTATGTCGTTATGACCTCTGAACCTATTTTTGTGGTTATGCCTCTACGGCCTCTGAACCGCCCTCTTAGGTTATGCCTTTATGACCTCTGAACCTATTTTCTAAGTTATGTCTTTATGACCTCTGAACCTATTTTTGTGGATATGCCTCTACGGTCTCTGAACCACCCTCTTAGGTTATGCCTTTATGGCCTCTGAACCTATTTTCTAGGTTACGTCTTTATGACCTCTGAACCTATTTTTGTGGTTATGCCTCTGCGGCATCTGAACCACCCTCTTAGGTTATGCCTTTATGGCCTCTGAACCTCTTTTCTAGGTTATGTCTTTATGACCTCTGAACCTATTTTTGTGGTTATGCCTCTGCGGCCTCTGAACCACCCTCTTAGGTTATGCCTTTATGTCCTCTGAACCTCTTTTCTAGGTTATGTCTTTATGACATTTGAACCTATTTTTGTGGTTATGACTCTACGACTTCTGAACCACCCTCTTAGGTTATGCCGTTATGACATCTGAACCTATTTTCTAGTTTATGTCTTCGTGACCTCTGAACCTATTTCTGTGGTTATGCCTCTACGGCCTCTGAACCACCCTCTTAGGTTATGCCTCTGCGACCTCTGAACCTATTTTTGTGGTTATGCCTTAACGACATCTGAACCACTAGCTTGACTTATACCTCTATGGCCTCTGAACTCATTCCTAGGTTATGCCTTTTATGGCCTCTGAACCTATTTTCGTTGTTATGACTTTGCGGCCTCTGAACCACTAGCTTGAGTTTTGCCTCTATGGCCTCTAAACTCATTCCGAGGTTATGCCTTTATGGCCACTGAACCTTTTTTCATGGTTATGCCTTTACGGCCTCTGAACCATTAGCTTGAGTTATGCCTCTATGGTCTCTGAACTCATTCCTAGGTCACGCCTCTATGGCCTATGAACCTATTTTTGTGGTTATGCCTCTACGGCCTCTGAACCACCCTCCTAGGTTAAACCTCTGCGGCCTTTGAACCTATTTTCGTGGTTTTGCCTTTACGGCCTCTGAACCACTAGCTTGAGTTATGCCTCTATGGCCTCTGAACTCATTCCTAGGTTATGCCTTTTATGGCCTCTGAACCTATTTCTATGGTTGTACGACCTCTGAACCACCCTCTTAGGTTATGCTTTAATGACCTCTAAATTTATTTTCTTGGTTATGCCTCAATGGCCTCTAAACCTATTTTAGGGGTTGACTGGTTTTGAATAGCTAGCCACACCCTCAACCATACCTTGTCCAGTTTATCTGGCTTGGTTGAGGTTTTCTTATAGCCTCCTCTTGGGATGTCACCTTGACTACTAGGCGAGCCTTTATTTTCAGGATGCTGCCAACAAGTGCACTGTGCCTCAGCGGTGCAGCACACTTGTTGGGGGTTCTTTGTTGGCATCATTTTGGCATCAATTTTTGGATATCATAGGTGTAGGGTGTCCACCTGTGATCGACGAAAATTAGTTATCATGCCATGCACGAATTTGGCTTACATTGACCTGAGCACCAGTGAGCTTGTTTAGATGGCCTCGAACGACAAAACGGACCACGCGAGTGCGTCCGGAATGTCGATTTCACTTATAGGGGATGTTCACTTCGCTACAGCTTCACGGGCAGGGTAAGAATGTGTGAATTATTGTTTTCGGTACAATCATAAAAAAAATGGCCCAAACAATCCTGAATGACAAAACGGACAACGCCAATGCATCCGGAACATCGATTTTAGCCAACAAGCACGTTCACTTCGCCACGAGGACGTGTATGGGTGAAGAATACACGGAGGTTAATTATAATAATATAATAATAATTATTGTTATAATATAATGTAATATATATTATTATTATATATATATAACCTTATCTCTCCCTCTATCTCATGCTCCTCTGGCAAAACCACCGAACGCACGTGACTCCTCGCCGGACCGCCTCGCGAAAATCGATCCGAGCTCCTGGTCGGCGGCTAACACCGACGCCGAAGTTCTCCTCTACACCGCTGGAGCCCCCATCACGAGCGCCGGCCTACTCTGAATCGCAGCCTCTGAAATTTTGATTCTCCCCTCCCCATTCACGATAGAGAAGAACCGCTCGGATCCTTCTTCCTCGGTCGTCGTTCTTCCTCTTCCTTTTCTTCTTCTTCTATTTCTTCTTCTTCTTCTTCTTCTTCATCTTCTTCTTCTGCTCCTAATTTTTCTTCTTCTTCTTCTTCTTCCTCTTCTTCTTTTTCCCCTCTTTTTTTCCTTTTTTTTTCTTTCTTCTTCCTCTACTTTTTCTTC
>NW_018240159.1:0-476 GCF_001263595.1 Phalaenopsis equestris | reverse complement strand
CCTAAGCATCTCTTCAAAAATCGTCCACATTCAATTCACCTATTGACATAACCGCCGATCTCGCCGTCGGTGGCCTCGAGGGAGCCTTCAGCGAGCCTTCTAAATTATTTGATCTGGACTCTCGGGAAAATCTTGCCGTCGGCGCCGTTGGGCTTGTCGTCAGCGCCCTAATTCAAATCTTCATATTTTAGTCCTTTTCACTCCACATTCTCTCTTTTTTGTATCTTTTTGCTCCAATGACCATAATTCAACATACCTGCAATAAAACATCAAAAATACCCATAAAACATCAAAAATACCTTTCTTTAAAGTGCAATATCATCAAAATCAGTGTAAAATAGGTATGAAAATCTCAACATATTTTCCTTTGGTCAATAGTCTTGTACCTACAAAGTTAATTTAATTATTTGAAATTTTTTTGAAAATATTACTTTGGTATTCACTTAAATCAAACTTATAATATTTCTAAATTAAAA
>NW_018240158.1:0-372 GCF_001263595.1 Phalaenopsis equestris | reverse complement strand
GTGAGAGAGGAAGAGAGTGAGATGGAGAGAGGGAGAATTGGCAAAATATAAAGTGGAGAAAGAGTGTGTGATAGTGATTTATAGAGGGGGCAAAGAAAGAGAGAGATGAGATAATGTGAGAGATAAATAAAGAGGTATATATAGTGAGAGTAAAAGAGAAAGAGAGAGAAAGAGAATGGCAGAGTGATAGAGCAAGATCGTACGAGAGAGGGAGACGAGGAAATTGATAGAGATTGAGATCATGTAAATAGAGATGTGGAGAGAGAGAGTGTGTGACAGTAAGGACTGTTAAGAAGAGATGGAGATGAAGGGTGTGAGGGGAAGAGAGGGAGAGAGTAAGAGTGAGAATGAGGGTGAGAGCAAGAGAGTGGG
>NW_018240157.1:0-1110 GCF_001263595.1 Phalaenopsis equestris | reverse complement strand
CAAATTAACTTCACCCACACCATCCCCAGAGCAAAAGAAGAAGTTCACCTCCAAAAACCCCATCTCAAGACACTCCTACCATAGACTTTGATCAACACCCCAAATAGGCTTTGATCAACTTCATACCTAAGCATTTCACCTCAGCTTGGGAGCTCATCTGAGCAAAGGTATTGAATTCTCCCCTCAAACCTAGCCTATTTTGATTCTCTATGTTTTTAGACTCAGTTTAGGACTTAATTAACTGTATATATGTGTTTGCCTCGTTTAGACACGTCTATAGAAACAAACCTCATGATATTTGATTGAGTATCGATGGAGAAATTAGGGTTAGAAGGTGGACAGTTCACGAGTTACACCAGTTGGGGACAAAGACGAGGGATCATCCGATCGTGCATGTATTAAATGGAGGGCCTTGATGCAGTTTGACGACACTTTGGTACGTGAATGGCAGGACAACTCAGATGGCAGTGCCCAATCCTGCGAGGACACGCGTCCGTTTGACGCATACGATGATGAGTTGGATAAGTAGGAAATTGGGGTATTTTTTTTATTAATTAAATCAGCCAACCCTTAAAAATTTATAACTTAGTGTAGAAAAATCATAAAAATGAAATTAAAATACTCTCTTGCTCAGTAAACAAAGGAGAATAATGTGGAATTAAAATCAAAACTATTTGACATGTACTTTATTATTGATTAATTAAATACAATAAAACCTCTTTAGACCATAAATTTGCACACACAATTCACCATGGCATGGGACCATGGGGCTTTATTTCTCTTTGTTGTTAGAGATCTCCCCTGATTTTTCCAAAGTCATGGGGCATCTCTAACTAGATATCTCTAATTTTTTAGTTGATGGTCCCTTTTTTGATGTTAAAATTATAATAATTAGAATATTCATCAAAAAAATATTAAACTTATTTTGGTAAGTTCGTTGTGATTAGAGGACCCTAGGAAAAACACAAACTTAGTTCAACTCATTAAAAATAACCCTAATTGTCATTAAACACTAAAAATGAAATATAATTAAATAAAAAAATATATAAAAGTTAATGGAAAAAAAACTATTCTCCACTGTAATTTAATGTTAGAAGAACTCCCCATAAA
>NW_018240156.1:0-745 GCF_001263595.1 Phalaenopsis equestris | reverse complement strand
CAGGAACATTCTCTATCATATATAATTCGTTGATCAGTGCAGGAGTGAAAGTGATCCATCGTCCTTGCATATAAACAACTCCTTGGTTGATTCCATGTAAATTTGCATAGAATTCTTTCACCATAGGAACCACCATGGCGTCAGTAGTGTAACACAACACTTCCCATCTTCACCGCCCTATCATTTCTTCAATATCCGTCGTGGGATTATTCAATCCGCGATCAATCCGCGATTCACAAATCCTCGTTCTTTGATCAATCTTTTCTTCATCAGCAACTTGTTAAAGATTCGTTGCGCTTCCACACTAATAAACTTTCACCGATTGAAAACTCGCATTCTGGGATTATCAGGGGAATTAGATGTCATAAGAATGTAATTGGTAGAGTTTCACTTCATTTTTGGAGGGAAAATCTGAGCTTGAAATCGAATTTTTGAGTCTAAAAAGATAATTTCAAATAAAAACTTCAAATAAAAACTACTATAATCGTGATAAAAGTAAAGATAAATATGGGTTGCCTCCCATAAAGTGCTTGGTTTAACGTCGTTAGCCCGACCTATTCAGGTGTCATTCAGGTTGACTGATTATTAAAACCTCTTTAACACTTAGTCTTTTACCCTCATAATATGGTTTTAATCTGTGTCCATTTACTTTAAATCTATTTCCCGTCTTCTGATCTCAATTTCAACAGCTCCGTAAGTATAAAATTGCATCACAGTAAAGGTCCTAACCAACGAGACTTCAATT
>NW_018240155.1:0-935 GCF_001263595.1 Phalaenopsis equestris | reverse complement strand
AACAGAAAATTGAAGTGTGTAATTTTCAAAATTTTCATTATGTTGATGTTATTCTTAATTTCGTTATAAAAATTTTGGACCAATCATAGACTTTTGGCCACATGGATAACCCCAAAATAATCAAAATTTTAAAATTTCAAATCAAGCGAAGGCAAGCAATGTCAGGTTGCATAGTATGTCTTTAGGTATCGTATGTTGATTGGTAGCATGGGTCTTTCACCCTGAAAATCTACTAACTGGTAAGCTCCTCCTGCATAGACGTTGTCAACGATTTTATGTAAATGGTTCCTCTCAAGTTGGCTTAAATTTTCCACCTATCTTGCGGCGTACAAGAATATCTTGCGGCGTAACCTATCTTGCGGCGTACAAGAATAGGCCTTTTGAGCACGAGTACAAGGTCACCAACTTTGAATGTCCTTGTGCGGACCAATTTTTCATGAGCTTGTATGATCTTTGCCAGGTAAAGTTCCAAGTGTTGTTGTGCTTCAAGTTATTTTCCCTCAAGACTCTCCAGTTCTTCAAATGAGAGTTTGCAGTTTCTTCTTTTGTAAGTTGGTTCGTGACAACGACTTTGAGAGACAGCGTCTTAATTTCTAATGATAGCACAGGTAGTATGACCTCGGACCCGTACACGAGCATGTAGCGTGTATACTGAGTGGGAGTCCTGAAAGTCATCCGGTAGGCCCACAAGGCTTCTAACAGTTTGTTGTGCCAATCTCTTTGTTTTTGTCCAGTGTTTTCTTTAATATATGTACTAATGTCTTTTTAAAGGCTTCAGCCAGGCCATTTTCTTTGAGATAGTAAATTGTAGAGTATCTCCAATCTATCCCGTTTTGTTTAGGGCTGTCAAAATGGCTCGTTGTTCACAAACAACTCGTGTTTGGCTCGTAAAGAAGCTCGTGTTTGGCTTGTTAAGAAGCTCGTGTTTGGCTCGT
>NW_018240154.1:0-1006 GCF_001263595.1 Phalaenopsis equestris | reverse complement strand
GGGGCAGCTGCAGCTTATCCAACTTATCCTGATAAACTGCTTATCCAGATAATCTGGTGATAAGCAGTTGATCCGGATAATCTGTCTGTCTGTTTGGTTTGTGCTTATTGAGAACAGCTGATTCTGAAAAAATGACCAAACTGCCCAGATTTTGAATAAGCTGGAGCTGTTTGTTTTGTGTTTTCTGGAGACAACTTATTTGAATTTTTTTTAACAAAATTATTAGCACTCTCAACGTAATCATAAAAAAAAATGAGAAGATTGAAAAACATATGTGAAAATACAAAATATTTATATCACTGAAATATTTATCACATCAGAAATACAGAATTACCCAAACAAATGTGAAAAATACACCATAACACACTAGTACATACTGTAATGAGACCCAACATTTTACATGCAATAACAAACCACGGGCCACTATGACCGACTCTGTCACTGCAGATCCCTGAAGAAACCTGTCTAACTGGGATACAGTAGAAACGGAAGCAGTCGAAGCAGATGCGGTGTTCTGAAATGTTGATATCAACGAACTCCGTGCCGGGGTGTCCATCTGGGATATAATAAAAAAAAACAAAAAAAATATCTTTAACAAAAATGCTCGGATGAACAAGCAGCGAAAGGAAAAACATCCAACAGCATCTTCACGGGAATATACAAATCGGAGAACGACAGAGGATCAAGGAGATAAAAAATGAGGTTACCAGTGAGAACGAGAACAGAAGAGGGAGGATTTCTTCGAACCGAAGACGGAGGAGTTCGCTGAATGGAATGCGGAGGAGCGAAAAGCTAACAAAGGATTTCTTCGAACCGAAGACGGAGGAGTTCGCTGAATGGAATGCGGAGGAGCGAAAAGCTAACAAAGGATTTCTTCGAACCGAAGACGGAGGAGTTCGCTGAATGGAATACGAAGGACCAGAATAAGGAGGGGCGAAAAGGTAACACAAGACGATGGAGATGGAGGATTACTGAGGAGTGCTACGCACGGGATCGAGCCTTTGCG
>NW_018240153.1:0-2255 GCF_001263595.1 Phalaenopsis equestris | reverse complement strand
ACTTCATAACAGTAAAAATAAAACACAGTTCACATAACAATGAGTATCAAGTGTAATAAAAAAAATAAAAAAAAAAGTACGAAAATTACATTTTAAAAATGGATAATATTAATTTTAAAATCTAGCCAGCGTATGTCCCAAACTACGTCGTCCTCCAAGGATGTCATCCAACCCCGATCACTATCTACAGTGGAATCTACTAGATTGTCTGTCAACCGGAAGAAATCACACTTCTCCAAATTGTCTGCCCACCGCAGGCACCCATAGAACTTTCTCCCGTAGCGATGTGCTCAGCGTGATGTCAGTAGGGAAGGCTGTAGTCCGCAGTGGTAGAGCACTCGTCAGGAGGTTCCTGAAATCCTGGAGCTCATTTTTCCTGAATGATTAAAAAGACAATTCATTATTCATAATAGAAGGTGATCTCACTTGTTCTTTAGTTGCATCATGTCGTACTATTTGCCTGTATTTTCCTTGATTTTTTTGGTAATATTTTGCCAACCTACTTTGTTGAAGAAGGTTGTGGGTCTATCTCTAAGATCTATTTCTTTTAGACAAATGTCACAAAATATTATTTTGATTTTCCATCCCACAGTGCGGGTGTAACAGTCTCTTTAGCCTTAGCCATTGTATTGTTATGATAATAAGATGAAAGATAAGTAAATGAAAATCCAACAATTTATGCATAAGTCAACAATCAATCAGCCTAACCCACATCCACCAGCCCAACACTAAGTAATATGCCCCAACACAACATAGCCAACACAAGAACCACCCACCACACACCACAACCACATGCAACACAACAACCAACACCATAGAAACCACAAACACACCACAATAGCCACATTCAACACAAGAACTACCCACAATATAGTCACGACCAACACAACAACCAGAGCCCCAAAAACCATCAACATCATTGCCATAACCAACCGAAGAACCACCTACCACACACCACAACTAACACACCTTAAATCACCAACACACCACAATATTGATAGCCAACAAAAGAACCTTTCATCCCCCGCACGGCTAGCATAATTATATTAACCAAAAACCCCACCAAATCTACGACTATAGCCACCACAAGCTCTACCCACCAAACACCACATGCATCACAAGAACCACCAACTCCTTTACTATAGCCAAAAGATGAACCACTCACAACACACTGCCACCACAACCAACACAAGAACCACCAAATCCCCAACATTGACAGCTAGAAAAAAACAACATATGAATCGCTGGATTGGGGAAAGGAGAGGATATTTGGCGGGGAGGAACAAAATCTGAGAGGTAGGAGAGATGAGTGAAGGTTTGCCGAATAACAGAAGAGCGATAGGGAGGGATGGCTTTGTCAAACAGTAGAGGAGCGTGCAAGATTTGGCGTTGAATAGAGGGAAAGGGAATTAAGGCAGGAGCAACGAAGGGGTAACCATTGTAATATGCTTCGCTCGACTGCTGGCCACGAGGTTTGATTCGTGACCCGCGTTTAGCCAAAATGGCGGGACACCGCGCTCGGGAAGCCGTCCCAAATGGTCGCGATTCGCGGCTAGCCTTCGCACCACGCTCCTAACGTCGAATCAAACAGACTCTTAATTGATTACAAGGCTACAAATAGTTATAATCAATTAAAATTATTAATTAAAAAAAATAAAAATATATTAAATTATATTTAAATGATGTTTTAAGATAAATAATAAGATTTAAATCTTGCCCTAACCCTTAAACATTCTACGGATGCGTGATTAACGTGATTAGAGTTATCAAAACAACTTTTTGTTCACGAACAACTCGAGTTCAACTCGCTAAGCAAACGAGTCGAACACGAATATATTTTTTATGTTTGAAATATAAACGAGCCGAACACAAACAATAATTTTTTTTAACGAGCCGAACACTAGTAGAGTCTGAGCTCGCTCATATTTGGCTCGTTTACACCTCTAATTACAACAAGTGTATCCACTAAAAATCTATAAAGCAACCCCTCACAGTTTTATTTTTGAAAATGTACACGCCTATCATCCAATTGTTATGCATCTCGCATTTAATGTTTCATTTTTTACAGCTATCTATGTATCAAAATATGAATTTTAATGTAACAAATTCTTTTGGATGTGATTGAAAATAATTGGATGCTTAGCCGGTAAAAAAAAAATTAAGTGCATATACTTAAATGCATGTGAGTGAATTTCCTTGGACTTTTTATGTAAATAACACTCAAACATTATTATTTACAAATCTAACACTCTTTT
>NW_018240152.1:9535-10122 GCF_001263595.1 Phalaenopsis equestris | reverse complement strand
CTCTCTCTCACTTGCTCTCTCACCTGCTTGCTATTTTCCACTACTCCATATCTCTCTTCCATTTACATCCCTCTTTCTCCCCTTATTTATCCCCCTTCCTCTTTTTATTTCCCTCTGCCTCCTTTCCTCTACTCTCTTTATCTTCTTCAGACCATTCTATTTATCTCTCCTGCTCTCTTTATCTCTCCTGCTCTCTCTCAATCTCTCTCTCTCTCAATTCTCTAACACTCTCTCCTTCTTCCCCTCTCTTTCTCTTTCCATCTCTCTTTCTCTCCCTCTATCTCTCTCACTCTTCCTCTATCACTCTCTTTCATTTCTCTATCTTCCTTACCTCCCTCCCTCCCTCACTCTCACTCTCTCTGTCTCACTCTCCCACCCTCTTTCACATCCATTATCTCTTTATCACAGTCACCGTCCGTCCTTCTCTTCTTACCTCTCCTATCATCTCTCACTATATCTTCTTTCTCTCCTACTCTTTGTCACTCGTTTTTTCTCTCTCCCCCAACCTCTCTCTTCCAAGCCCTCTCTTTCATTCTCTGTCGCTTTCTCTATCTCTCCCTCATTCCAACCCTCAAACGCTCTCTCCC
>NW_018240152.1:3838-5748 GCF_001263595.1 Phalaenopsis equestris | reverse complement strand
GATTGGAGAGAAGATACAGAGAGAGGAGAGAGTAGAGAGAGGGATAGTGATGGAGGGAGGGAGGTATAGTTGTGAGAGAGAGAGAGCAGAGATATAAGAGTGAGATAAAGGGATAGGGAGAATAAGTGGTGGCGGGAAGGGAAGAGGAAGAGTGTGAGAAAGTGGGAGAGAGTGAGATGGAAAGAGGGAGGACAAAAAATATGGAAGAATGGGGAAGGAGGTCCAAAGAGAGGGTGGATAAGGAGAAGGTAGAAAGCATAGAGCTACATGGAGGGTGAGAGAGGGGGGAGAGAGTGTAAGAGAGAAAAAGTGTGGGAGAGAATAAAAGGGACCAAGAGAATACGGAGAGTGAAAGATGAGAGAGAGCAAGCTATAGCAAGAAAAGAGATAGAGAGAAGGAAGGGATAGATGGAGGGTATGTTAGAGAGGGAGAGAGAGGAAAGGATAGCAAAGAGAAAGCGAGAGAGTGGGAGGCAGAGACTGATAGAAAGAGAGAGCAAGAGGAGAGAGTGAGAAAAGGAGAGTGGCATAAAAGAAATGGATAGAGAGAGCAACTAGATAAAGAAGAAATTAGTGCAAGCAAGTAGGGTAAAGAAAAGAGAGAGAAAAGAGAGTGACAAAGTAAGAATGAGAGAGGGAGGGGAGATAGAGAGTGGGTAGGTCAAAGAGAGAGAAATATAAAGGGGAGAGAGTGGGAGTGAGTAGGAAAGAGAGAGCGGGAGAGAGAAAGTATGAGAGAATAAAAGATAGCGAGAGAGTAGATTTAGTGAAATAGAAGATAGAGTATGCTAGTGTGAGAAAGATAGAGAGAGCAAGTTAGGGAGAAAGAGAGAGGAAAGACATGGGAGACGGAGGGGGTTGAGATAGTGGGAGAGGGAGGGAGGGGAGAGAGATATAGAGAGAAAGGGAGAAGAGAGAAAGAATGAATGAAAAGAGAGGATAGAGGGAGAGAGAGCAAGAGAGAACAAGGGAGAGTGAGATAGATAGAGCGAAAGAGAGAGAGTCAGAGAAAGTGAGAGTTAGAGCGAATAAGGAAGAGAAGGAAAGCGAGAGGGTAAGAGAGAGAGTGGGAGAGTGAATAAAGAGCAATATATGGAGAGAAAGAGAGAGTTAGAAAAAGAATGAACAAAGTGAGTTAGAGAAGAAAAAGATCAAGAGGGAGATGGAGAGAAAGGGAGAGCAAGAGAGATAGTGAGACAGGAAAGAGATATTGAAGGAAAAAGAGAGCAAGCAAGTGTGAGAAGGATAACAAGAAGGAGAGAAGAAAAAAAGAGTAAGAGAGAAGGGGAGAGAGGGGAGAGAGAGTGGGAGAGAAAGCAAGAGAGTGGGAGTCAGAGAGTGTTAGAAAAAGAGAGCTAGATGAGAGAGCGAGTAACGAAGAGTGACAGAATAGAAAAAGATAGGAATATCAAAGAGATACAAAAGGAAAAAGAGTGAATGAATGAATGAATAGTGAGGAGGGAGGGAGGGAGAGAGAGAGGGGGAGAGGGAGATTGATTGAGTGAGAAAGAAAGAGAGAAAGTGAAAGAGTGAGTGTGAGGGAGGGAGGGCGAGACGATAAGAGATAGAGTGGGAGAGAGGATAAAGAACAAGAGATAGAGAGAGGGAGAGAGATTTAGAAAGAGAAAGAAGAGAGCAAGTTAGAGAAGAAAGAGATCAAGAGATAGATATAGAAAAAAGGAAAGCAAGAGAGGTGGTGAGGGAGTAAAGAGATAGAGAGGGGAAGAGACAGAAAGTAAGAGAGCGGAACGTAGAGAGTGATAGAAAGAAAGGGTGAGAAAAAAATGTGCGAAAAGATGAGTGAAAAAATAGCAAGCTTTTCTATCTTCTCTTTCTAATTGTCCCTCTGTTGCTTCCTCTTGTGTCTCTCCCTCACTTAATCTCTCATTCCCTCTCTCCTTCCATCTTTC
>NW_018240152.1:0-258 GCF_001263595.1 Phalaenopsis equestris | reverse complement strand
CTCTCACTCACTTCCTCTTCTTCACTCTCTCTCACTTTCTGTCATCTCTCCCACCCTTCTCTCTTGCACTCTCTACCAATCTCTCTACGTCTTAAGCCACTCTTCACCTCTTTCTCCCTCACTCACACACACTCTCTCTCCATCTCCTTATTTCTCTCCCTCTCTCACACACATTCTCTCCCTCCCTCCCTAATCTCTCTTGCACACTCTCTCTCCCCAACTTTCTTTATCCCTCTTTGATGCACCCTGTCTTTTCTC
>NW_018240151.1:0-1245 GCF_001263595.1 Phalaenopsis equestris | reverse complement strand
CAACAGCTACGTGGATGGCGGTGTCCAACCAGAGCGTGCCACGCGTGCTGGCGTGCCACCGGTGCTGTTGGAGCTGCCTACGATACAGTCAGCACCGCACGTCTGAGTAGATAAATAGGGAATTAAAAAAATTAGAAAATGATCTCTAGCTCTAAAAATTCATATCTTGGTGTAGAAAAATCATAAAAATAAAATAAAAATACCCTCTTGCTCAGTGAACAGAGGAGAATAATGTGGAAATAATTTGGAGTCCATGTGATGCATATTTTATTTTTAACACTGATTTGGATGTTTTGATTCTCCATGCATGTAGTAATCTTACTATGGCTTGAAATTTTAGCATGTTGTTGCCTCTGTCTTTGGGCCTCTGTCTTAGGGAACATTCCCTGATTTTTCCAAAGTCAGAGGAGGTCCATAGACAAAGAATCATGTTTTTCAAGTTTACGTGCGTTATTTGCTTAAAATAATCATGAAAATTAACATGTTGCTTAGAAAAAATCAAAAAAAATTTTGGAAGGTTTATGATGACTAGAGAGCCTTTAGAAAAATTTCTCATGAGCCAAGTCATTCAAAATACACCAAATCTCTACAAACCCTAAATCACTAAGATAATTAATTTATTAAAAAATACAAACAAAAAAATGACTTGATTTTTTATCTTCATTATTGTTTAGGATCCAGAGAACTCACCATAAAAATTCCAAAGCATTTTGAGTTGATTTTTAAATATAAATAACATTTTTTGGCACCAAAACGATTTTTAATAATTAAAATATAACTTGAAAAATTATAAAACTTATTTTTTTAAGTTCTCTGTGATCAGGGGTATTTTCTAAAAATAAAATGGTTTCACAGTCCAAACGGATGTCATATATTCCTTAGTTTATTTGATCGAGCCTCATCCTCAAGTCTTGTGTTTATCCTTCACGATAGATATAAGATTTACGATAGATATAAGATTTTAGGTGTAGTGCTCTTTCATTTAAACTATAAAAATATGAGGCAAGTTTTATTTTATATTTTTCTAAAACTAAATATATATGTAAATTAAAACGTCCTTCCGAATCGGGCGATGAGATTTTGATTCTGGTGACCGACAACTTCTTACGGGCAGCTCATCAACCAAAATAGTGCCAACAGGCATAAAGATAAGATGTAGTTACATTCCTTAGCACCTAGATCTATCAGAACTTGGGAAGTTTTAGCACAAAAACTCCTTGCTAATTATTTTCCACCATTGTTGAC
>NW_018240150.1:1996-2603 GCF_001263595.1 Phalaenopsis equestris | reverse complement strand
TTTGTGGCTATCCTGATATTTTTAGTTTTCATGCATGGTGGCATTTTTTTTTAGCATGCAAATCTGCAGGTATAAGAGTATAGTATGAAAGTACAAGAAAGAAAACGCTGAAGACTATAATAGTGTACCTGGTGAGTCTTCTCGTTCCACCACTTGAAACTCAAAAGGCATGTTAAGGCAAATTATATGAAACGGGGAGGTAAAATTTTGACGACCTACCTAACCCTAGGTCATATCTTGGCGATTCCTTATTCATTTGATTAAGGATGATATTTGTCAAGCAAAACATATTAAGCATAGTAGCTCTCCAAGGTATCCAACAGGTTAAGAGGAAGAAGCAGGTCCATGCTTCCCTCTTATCACCTGGTGAAAAGCCTCAAGCTTATTTAAACTTATTATGTTGCTTAATAATTCATCCTATGAACACCCTAATGTTCAATGGACACTGATGTATCAATTATCCTTTAGAGTAAGGTAATTATCATCTGTAATTTAATTTTAAAAATTATGTGGGTGAAGACTCTTAAAGAGGCAAGTTAGTGTTATTGGAACACTTAACCAAATTTTGGTTATAATTGGGCTTGTAGTGTTTGAAATATGTTTTAAT
>NW_018240150.1:0-942 GCF_001263595.1 Phalaenopsis equestris | reverse complement strand
TATATTTTAATTATTAAAAATCATTTTAGTGCCAAAAATATTATTTATCTTTAAAAATCAACTTAAGTTACCAAATGAACTCAAAATACTTTGAAATTTTTATGGTGAGTTCTCTGGATCCTAAAAAATAGTGGAAATAAAAAATCAAGTCATTTTGTTGTTTGTATTTTTTAAAATTAATTATCTTAGTGATTTAGGGTTTGTAAAGATTAGGTGTATTTCGAATGACTTGGCGGATGACAAATTTTCTAAAGGCTCTCTAGTCATTATAAACCTTCCAAAATTTTTGTGGAATTTTCTAAGAAACATGCTAATTTCCCTGATTAATTTAAGTAAATAATGAACATAAACTTGAAAAATATTATTCTCTATTTAGAGACCTCCTCTGACTTTGGAAAAATTAGGGAATGTTCATTTTAACAGAGGCAACAACATGTCAAAATTTCAAGCTATAGTGATATCACTACATGCATGGTGAATCAAAACATCAAAATAAGTATTTAATTAATTAAAAATAAAATATGCATCACGTGGACTAATAATTATTTTCACATTGTTCTCTTATGTTCACTGAGCAAGAGAGTATTTTTATTTTATTTTTTTTATTTTTCTACAACAAGATATGAATTTTTGAAGTTAAGGATCTTTTTCTAAATTAATTAAATCCCTATTTATCTATTTAAACGCGCAACGCCACCTCAACCGACGACGACTCCAAAACTCCACGCGGCGCGCTCCTATTTGACATCGCCGTCCACCTCAGCACTGACTCGGCCCGCGGTTTATGTTCCTAACGCTGTCCGACTTGATCTCAAGCATCTATCCGATACATGCGCGATCAAACGGTGCTCTGTGCTGTGTCATCATCCCCGATAGCCTAGCCTGAGAACCGTCCATCTTCTAGTCTTAAGATCCCTCTCATTTCTTATCCAAATTAGATGA
>NW_018240149.1:0-408 GCF_001263595.1 Phalaenopsis equestris | reverse complement strand
CTCGCATGGCTGGAGCAAAGTGAAGCGCTTGTCAGTATTGATGATTTGCTTCTCATCAAACAACAACCATAGCGATCCTTTTGTTCACCAACAGCCTTACTCTAAGTTTTACAATGTTTCTACGGTCCATAAAAAGTGTTTGAATGAGTCAATCAAGAGGTCACACTATCTTCTTCCTTTAGGATCCATCTTGTATTCCATATTTTCCAGCTCAAACCATACCATCTGAACACAACACTTCACTCATCTCAACTTCCAAAGCAACAATTGTGCAATCAACTCTTTGTCCAACCAACAGCAATGCTAAAGTACTATTGAGATCAAACTTATAGCCCAATAGGAATGTTTGTGACAAAAAGACTCAACATGTCTGGCTCATTGCAGCTTTTCCCACACTTGAGGACAAGG
>NW_018240148.1:0-550 GCF_001263595.1 Phalaenopsis equestris | reverse complement strand
TTTTGGTTGAATCCTCTTAGCATCATTTTATTGCCGTAAGTTCCTGAGATTCAATGTCCAAATAGGCTAATGTCCGTAGACTCATCAAGTTGCGAGATGCTCCAGGATCTACTAAAACTCTATACAATACAAATTTGCTAATGTTAACGGAGATGTAGAGTGGAAGATTGTGGTCGGTGGTATCGAGCAACAAGTCTTCATCTGTAAAGGTTACCCCAGGCTGTTCTTTCAACGAACAAACTTCATCTGAGGATGTGCTGGCCAACTGAGCTAAACAAATCTCTAGGTCAATCAAAGTTGTAACCAAAGACTCTCTCATCTCCTTTGATAGGATCAAAGCGTCGTAGATGCTTAATTGGCTGGCAACCTCCTAAGATGAACTAGCACGTTGTAATCTGACCGACGACTTTATATATGCTCAAAAGTAAAAGTTAAATATGGACGTAATAAATATTCAATAATTGTAAAGTCACACTTTTCAACGCAAGTGTACGTATCGCTCAAGTAATATAGGGCTCCAATGGAGTCCAAGATATCGATCCCCCAGGGG
>NW_018240147.1:0-793 GCF_001263595.1 Phalaenopsis equestris | reverse complement strand
AAATTAGTACAAGATGTTGAGCGATATGTCAAATAATATAAATATGTCATTGCAACGACATAAGGATAAAATACATGCCCATGCACTCCCCTTCCCATTTTAGAAGCACTTGGTTGGATGTGATCATGAAAGTTGTGGCGCGGTCTACGAAGAACACAATAGAGTAATAATTATGTCATCTTAATGGTAGACCACTTCTCTTAGTTGACTCATTTCATTCCTTAGGATAAGACAATGGATGCATCACATATTGCATACTTTGTATTTTAGAGAAATAGTTTGCCTACTTGGTGCACCTAAAATCTTCACTTGAGGCATAGATGTAAAACTTTTGAGTCATTTTTGGAGGACTTCATAGGTTAAGTCAGGTACAAAACTCTGATTTAGTTCAGTTGCTCACCCACAAATGGATGGCCAAACAAACGTGGTGAATCACACTTTAGAAAACCTCGCCTAGTGTTTTATGGTGACATCAAATAGTGGGATATGATTCTTTTGCCAGTTGAGTTTACGATCCGCTAATCAGGTCACAAGTCACAATCATTTGAGATTGTATATGAGAAAAAATTATCTCACTTTATTGGAGTTAGTGTTGATAATTTCAGCTATTGAACTTAGCATGGATGCGCAGATTGGAATCAGAGAGATTCATGACCTCAAGTTTGGGAATTCTTCGCTGTTCTAGGAAATCCATTTTTACAGGTCTGATCCGTAACCAAAATTGTGTGTTTGGATATTCTCTATTTTAACGCTATTGTTAGACACCATCGCCGCTCAGGGAAGCGTCAAAGAA
>NW_018240146.1:12691-18391 GCF_001263595.1 Phalaenopsis equestris | reverse complement strand
AATAGGTGTTATAATTGTTGTATTTATGATTTTTACTGTAATTAGGGGCAATTTTGACTTTATTTAATTGTATGCTCTAGTGCTCCTTTATAAAAAGGACATAGCATTTATGAGAGTTATGGTGAGAAGTGTAGAAATTATAACCCCAAGCCTTATTTTTTTTCTCCCATCTGGTGCTAGTGAAATCTCATTCCCCTTGGTTGTATAGGTGAAACAACGTAACACCGAACCACGTAACTCTTTTTTGTTTGATTATTGTTGTATAAATTTTTACACTTCTGTCTTACTTTCGCATAACAATTAGTATCAGAGTTCCGGGTTTATAATTAGAGCGAGGTTTGACAACAATAAATTCAAATGACTGTCTCAGCAACTGGTGGTCCGACATAGTTTGCCGACAATTTTGGTTAGTCTAGTAGTCCGACCACGGTTTTGGTGGGTCCAGCGGAGGGAAGGTGAAGTGTGGTACTGTGTTCTTGCAGATTTAGAGGACGTCCGACGACAGGCTGCGGAAGGTCCATTGAAAGGCTTTGGCGGCAATAGGTGGTTCTAGCAGACCGGCTAGTTAATTCAGGCAGTCTAGCTTAAAGGGAGAAAATTTTGGAATGTTTCCTTTTTTGAGGGAAAAATATTACATACGGAGTCCGTCGAAAGGCTGCGGAAGGTCCATCGAAAGGCTCTGGCGGCAACAGGTAGTTCTAGCAGACCGACTAGTTGGATCAGATAGTTTAGCTTAAAGGGAGAAAATTTCGGAATGTATTCTTTTTATGAGGGAACAATATTACATACGAACTAGAATAATATCATAATAATACCGCAGTAACACCGGTGATCAGCGTCAATAACACTACCTGGAGGACCACTCAAATAACGTCGCGGTAACACCACAATAACCCCCGCAAAACAACTCCAATAACGCCATAAATAACATCACAATACCACCCATGAATAACACAATAACACCACCTGGAAGACCACACAAATAATATTGCGGTGTTATTAGAGTATTACTGGTGTCTTTTCATCATTTTTTAGGTGGGCCCAATCAGATACACGACAAGATTTTATTGGAGTCCGGACACATAGGTGCATCCGAACTCCGTATGTAATTTTTTTTTATTAAGGCATTTTGAGAACTTCACGTGGGTCATAGTGGTAAGTTTCGTAAAAAAAAAAGAGAAATTCTTTTTTTTTCCTTGAGAAAGGAAATTTTTTTCTTTTTTACTTAGAAAGGAATTTTTTTTGTGAAAGAAAGTTTCTGTTAAAAGGGAAAGAATTTTTTGTGAAAAAAGAAAAACAAAAGAGAAAGGAAAAAGAAAAAAAAAGAGAAAGGAAAAAGAAAAAAAAAAGGAAAGTGTTAGAAAAAAAGAATAATTTTATTTTCTAAAATATTTTTTTCATGTAAACCTTTATCTGTTCATTTATTTTTTTTTCTTCAAGCATTCTGTTAGATAATTTTTTTTTGTGAGAGAGATTCCAACAATGATAGCCATGAATTATATCATGATGACAAGTTCTTCAACATCTAGTAGAAAAGTCAATTTATCTGGTGATTATGCATATTGTCAAAATTGATGTGAGAAAATTTGACAATAAATAGAAATTTTGCATGTGATGATGTGAGCTGATGAATGCATTGTGTTCTCTGAATCCAGAGGAAGTCCTAGATAGCGAGGAATATCCTGAAGAGATATTAGGGAGAGATTGGTTGAAGACGAACCCGAGTGCTTGTGGTTTTATCTGAAATTACTTGACCAATAAAATCAAATATGGGGTGATGATGGAGACTTCTGCTGAGAAATTGTGCAGGATGCTGGAGAATGAATATCTCACGAAGAGTGTGGAGAACCGTTTTCATATGAAATTTCAACCCTATAGATTTCAGATGACATGGAGTTTACTTTTGATGAGCACTTGAATTACTTCATGATGTTGTTGACAGATCTGTTAAATTTGAATGAAGAGATTGGAGATGAAGATAAGACATTCCTTTTTTTAGAATTTGTTCTCGGATGAGTATAAGAACTTCACCATGACACTTGTTCTTGGATGAGTATAAGAACTTCACCATGACTATGGTGAAGTGACTATGGTGCTGTTGAATCATGAGTTTCGTTGAAGGGAAGAGTCCGTAAAATGGAATCAGCCGAGGTACTCACTCCAACATAGCAAATTCGAGAGGAAGAAGAAGAACAGGTCAGAGAAAAGTGGTAGCAACGACACATCTCAAAAGCGAGACTAGTCTCATGGTGCAGTCTTGGGAAAAATCAGCGTGCTTACTATTTAGAGACTGTTCCATGGAAAAAAGATTGTCCGAAGTTGAAGGAGAAAAAAGATGAAGTTGCTTTTGGGGCGAAAGCCAATATCAGTGCGGAAAGATATGAAGAGGTAGGTTCATATGTATTGTTTTATACAATTTCTCACAATTTGATTATAGATGATTTGCGATGGATTGTAGATACAGGTGCTACATATCACATTTGTCCCCTTCGAAGATGATTTTGTATGTACAAGGAGCTGGATGGCAGTGCAGTGACTATGGAAAATAATCAAGCTTGTCGTAATATTGATGTATGAAGTATCTTTATCAGAATACATGATGATATTGTGAGGGGGCTAATTGATGTTAAACTCATTCCATTTATTTGGAAGAATTTTCTGTTAGTTGAGGTTTTAGAGTCCAAGGGTTATAAGTAGTTATTGAGACCAAAGTTCTAAAGATATATTGCAGAGCAATAATTTTTATAAAAGGAGTTCGACATCACAACCATTACTATCTTTAGGGTAGTACAGTGACTAGAATGGCTGTTGTTGCTGATAATTATTCTAACGCTAATATGTTGTGACATATGCGACCAACTCATGTTGGAGAGGCTTCACTTCATGCTTTGGTGAAGAAAGGATTGATCAAATGAGCGAGCACCAACAAACTTGATTTCTATAAATATTATGTATTTTGATAAGAAGTCACATATATCTTTTGGGACTGTGATCAATAATAAAAAAGGTAATTTAGAGTATGTTCACACATATGTTCTAGGCCCGACAAAGACAACATCATTTAGCCGGGGAAGATACATTTTATCTTTTGTTGATGATTAGTCCATGATGTTTGAGTATATATCATGAAGCACAAAAACAAAATACTAAAGATTTTCATAATTTGGAAAAAGTAGATTGAGAACCAGACTGGAGAAAGATATCATGTATTAGACCAGAAAATGAGGGAAAATATACTTTGGATGCGTTATTGCAAGATTGTCAGAGAACTGGGTTTGAGGACCACTTTACTGTTTGAGAGACACCATAGCAGAACGTGGTGGTAGAGAGGATGAACCAAACTTTAGTGGAGAAAATTCGGTGTATGTTATCTAATGTTTGCTTGGATAGAATATATTGGGACGATGCTATAGAATATCTTCGTCACTTGTTGAATTGTCTGCCTTCTGCGGCTATTTGGATAAAGACCCTGAAGGAGATGTGGTTAGAGCATTCTACTTGATATTATGAGCACATGAGAGTATTTGTGTGTCTATTATACTATCATGTGCAGAATGATAAACAAGAATCACGAGCAACGAATGCGATCTTTGCTGGCTACAGATGTAGAGTCAAGAGCTTCAAGCTATATGATCAGTCTGAAAGGAAGGTAGTCATTAGCAGGGATGTTACATTCAACGATGCAAACTTGTTGAAAAATAAAGACTCCAAAGAGGTGGAGAGTTTTATTGGGACCACGGATATGTAGTAGAAGTTGAATTTTGATGCAACTCCATTTATTTCAAAGAGTTTATTCATTTTGACTTAGATATTTGATTCATTTATAGCACAGGAGGTATGTGTTGATAGTACTCAAGTGGAGGTGGAAGAAGATGTCTAAGATGAGATTCGTGCACATGAATCTTTTGTTATGAGCAGGACCAGGCATCAAAATTTCCCAAAACAAACTTAGTTGAGGGATCACATTTGCATTTGCACTTTTAGTCGTAGAGATAGATATTTCTTGTCACTACAAAGAAGCGGTGGAGAGCCTAAACTGTGATCTTTGGAGAGCTGCAATGGATAAATAGATAGTCTCTTTGGAAAAATGATACTTGGAGATTGGTGAACCTCCATGAAGGAAATCCATCATGTGCAAATTTGTGGTATGTAAAGGAGAAAATATCTCATGGAGCTGACGTGTGGTACAAGATAAGATTAGTGACAAAAAGGTATTTGCACAACAAGAAGTGATTGATTATGCTGAGGTGTTCTCCCCAGTGGTCAAGCATCCCTTGATCCATGTTCTCTTAGAACTTATAGCACAGTACGATCTGATCTTGGAACAACTTGATATGAACACTACATTTCTACACGAGGAATTGTAAGAGGAGATCTATATGTTACAGCTGCCTGGATATTGAGCATTAAAAGACATGATTTATAAAAGGATAAATTCTTTTTATAGACTGAAGCAGTTACCATGGCCATGGTATAAAAAAATTAATCAGTTTAGGAGGAAACAAGAGTACATAGGGAGCTAATATGTTCATTGTGCATATTTCAAAAAGTTGGCCAACGATGAGTTCATTTACTTGCTTCTATATATTGATTTATGCTGATTGCATTTACTAGTCAGATTGATATTGACATGATAAAGAATCAGTTGTCCAAATATTTCTTTAATAACCTCAGTATCGAACCCACAGGAAAAATAAAGATTTTACTGTGCTAACTCAGAAATATTTCTACTTAAACTGTAAACTAAATTTGCAGGAGAATAATATCAAACTATTTGTAAAAGCATGTAACTAAAATGGTTATTTCTACTAAAAATAAATGTAAAGTCTCTAAATTAAAATTTTTTAAAGAAGTACGAGTTTAATAAAAATTGTTTCCCCTTGCAAAGAGAATTTAAATCAGTGTAGTAATCAAATGACTAAAGATGAAAAATAAGGTGTTGAGACAAATAGGAGCATACATATTATTTCTCCCTTCTGATCATAAAGAACATTAGCTAATCTAAAGTTAGTTCCAGCTTATGTGGTTGTGCTGAGTAGATTCTAGTCTTTCACTTCTAGATTACCCTCTCTGTAAAACTTATGAGGGACCCTTCGTTCTAAAAATAGACCAATATGGTAAAAGATCTAGTCTGTCACCCTAGAAACACCAATTCTATCCCATCAAAACTTATCTCCCTATTTCTTTGCACTCCCCCTAGACTGACATCCCTTTCCTCCAAGGTTTAGTGTAGTATTCACTAGTTGGTAAAATCGTAGCCCTCAAGGGTCATTATGTTTCTTAACGAGTTTTAATATAAAAATGTCTAGTTTTTAAAGTAAATGAAGAACTGATAAAAATATCATTACAAATTGTTTAATAAAAGAAATCTTTAACATATTCTAATCCCACACATCCTTACCTCTTATTGCAAGAAAAAGAAAAGAAAATTACATAGAAATCATGAGAATAACAAAACAAAACAAAACATTATATATATAAACTAAGTTTACAAGAAAAATCTCAAAATTCTCCCCAAGCAATTCTCTGAAGTTTTTTAGCAGTACTTGACTCCACAAGACTCACACGAGACTTTACAATCACCGCACTCCCACTATAGTGGTCCCCCACCCCTATAGTGGTCTAAACTAATAATAAAAACACGAGAATAACAAAACTTGATAATATATATATATATATATATATATATATATATAAACA
>NW_018240146.1:3875-11713 GCF_001263595.1 Phalaenopsis equestris | reverse complement strand
TGGTTGGGGGGAGAGGATAGGGCCTGCCACTCTAGAGCTCTCACTACTCCCTCATCTGAGAGCTAACAATCTCGCATTAGTTTCTAATCAACTGAAACAAATTGGGGATTTTAATCTCACCTTAAAATCTCTAATTCTGCATCCAACAAAGTGTATTTCCCTATTTATCTACACTCAACTCTATGGATGACATTCTCTCCCATGAAATCAATTGTGATTCTCCCTATATTGTAGAATTCATAGCCCTTCTGGAACATATGTTTCTCGACACATTTTAACTATTCAATTGGCCAAATCAAAAAATAAATGAATATTAGAGTTCAAATCATCAAAAATTATTGATATTTAAAACCATATAAAATAAAATCAATTCTTCACAAAACCATATTTCAAAGTAGAAAGAAGGATAAAGAAGACTACTCAAAATTCATGAGAAAGATATGAGAAAACTTAGATTTCATACATAAAAATAGGTTTACAAAACAAAAGAAATAAAAGACATAAATTATCTCACAATCATTTTCAAGCAAATCCCTAGAAATTCTCTTCAAGTCATGCCCTCTTTACAAGCACTCTCAATTCTCTCTTAGAAGTGTAATGAAGAAGAAATTTCTTACCTTCCCTCTCGTCTTATAAATCTTGAAGAAAATCTCAAAGCCCTTGATTTCGCTCTCTCTCTTTCGCCCCCCTTACACGCTGCACACAAAACTCTCCTCTTGTCCTAAACTTTCATCTCATTTTTTAAAGACTGCCTCCCTCCAAAAAGAATTCAAAATTCCCTTCTAAAACTCTATCTAAAAGTCAACCTTTTTGAATTCAAAAAGCATGTCCATTGATCCAAGAGACATATCTCTTCATAAAAGAACATTCCAAAGTGTCTAGATGCATTGAATCACTCCAAGGAGTGTTTCGAACAAGTGTCTCTTTTGAAATTCATGCAAAATTCATCCTTAATGGCCTTAATTCTCAAAAACTTATCTCTGGCGCATCTGACGCCAATTCTGGCGCTTCAAGCACCAACTTGCTTAAGACCGCGGTGTTATGGGTAAATCCAGCGCATCTGGCCCCAGTTCTCTGTCAAATGGCGCTTCTGGCACTAGTTTTGCTGCTTCAGGCACCAGCTCTCTATCAAATGTCGCTTATAGCGCCAATCTGGCGCATTAGGCGCGTGCTCCGATCTGGCGCATCATGCGCCAAAATCCCAAAATTTGTTGTTTTGACTCCAAATTTCATTGTTGTTTCGGCTCCAAATTTCTTCCTTTTTGCTAGTTTTACTCCAAATGCCTAAAATTGATTTACCTATTATAAAAACATAAAAATACCCTTCTTTAAAGTGCAATATCACCAAAATAAACATAAAATGTATACTTAAAACAACAATATATTTTGGTGTATCAAAATCCCCAAAACTTAAAAGTTACTTGTTTGCAAGTAACACTTTTATTGCATAAAAGTATATGACTTAGGATAGAGATTAAATTATAACTTATATACTTTAGTTTAATAAATAAAATAATAAAATTTAAGAAAGACCTTTAATAACTTAGATTCAAGCTCCAAGTCCAAGAGTATTTAGTAATCAAATTTAAGATTTCTGAATCTCTCTTCATTTCAAGAAGAATTAGAATTTGTCATATCATGGTTACTTAAAACATTCATATAAAAAAAAATTATGAAAACTTTACTAGTAATGCTACTTATACTCGAATACAAGTTTAGAAAATGTAATAAAGTCTTTTCCTTAAGTTGATTCAAGTGAAGCTAATTTTTGATTTGACATATTCTCAAGCTTCTCCTCACTCATTTTTCTTTTCTTTTTTTTCTTTTTCTCTTAGGATCTTTTCAATCCTTTCTTTTCTTCTACTTTTCTTTTCTTTTTCTTTTTAAGCGAAGATTACTATATCTGGATAGCCTTTAATAATTTTAAAGTTCACTATCCTTTTCTTAAAGTTAAAACTCCTTACCTTTCTTCACTTTATAAATTCATATTAGTTTATAATTTTTCATAAAGTTTTATTCTTTTTTTCTTATATGAAACTCTAAAATTCTTAATACTTCAAAAACACAATTTCCTTTACTCAAAATAGAAAAACATAGTCTTCTCTTATCATATCTAAAGTGCAATATCACCAAAATAAACATAAAATATATACTTAAAATAACATATTATTTTAGTGTATCAAAATCCCTCAAACTTAAAAGTTATTTGTTCGCAAGTAACACTTTTATTGCATAAAAGTATATGACTTAGGATAGAGATTAACTTATAACTTATATATTTTAGTTTAATAAATAAAATAGTAAAATTTAGAAAAGACCTTTAATAACTTAGATTCAAACTCTAAGTCCAAGAGTATTTAGTAATCAAATTTAAGATTTATGAATCTCTATTCATTTCAAGAAGAATTAGAATTTGTCATATCAAGGTTACTTAAAACATTCATATAAAAAAAAACATTATGAAAACTTTACTAGTAATGCTACTAATACTCCAATACAAGTTTAGAAAATGTAATAAAGTCTTTTCCTTAAGTTGATTCAAGTGAAGCTAATTTTTGATTTGACATCTTCTCAAACTTCTCCTCACTCATTTTTATTTTCTTTATTTTCTTTTTCTTTTAGGATCTTTTCAATCCTTTCTTGTCTTTTATTTTTTCTTTTTCAAGTGAGGATTACTATATCTGGATAGCCTTTAATAAATTTGAACTTCACTATCCTCTTCTTAAAGTGAAAACTCCTTACCTTTCTTCACTTTATAAATTCATATTAGTTTATAATTTTTCATAAAGTTTTATTCTTTTCTTCTTATATGAAACTCTAAAATTCTTAAAACTTCAAAAACACAATTTCCTTTACTTAAAATAGAAAAACATAGTCTTATCTTATCATACCAAACATCTTTAACTTAAAAATTGACCTTCATTATTAAATTTTTTTTACCTAAATTTACCATAATGTTCATAAACATAAGCATAGTCATTTAAAGTTAAATTTTAATATCTCAGATCATGTTAAATAATTTTAAAACTATAGTTAATTTAGGACAAATAAAATTTAGTTTACTTCTTTTTTTAAAAAAAAATTTTTCCTCCCAAACTTAAATTTTTAAGTAATTTAAAAATGTGTTAGTACAAAATTTAGTTGGTGAAAGAAAATAGTAATGTATAAAAAAAAAAAACTAATATGTAGAGGATTTCTGAGTATGAAACTAGACTCTGTTATATTGCAACTACTAACTTTAAAAATACATAGAGGCTTTAAAGCATTAAATGAAACATAATGTATTTAAAGGATTTGCTAAAAATTAAAACAAAAATAAAAACTAAAAATACTTAAAATACAGAAAAAGTAAAAATCTATTGTTACTATTATAATTTAGGTCCACAACACAAAATGAAAGTTTTTACTACAACAGTTTCAAATACAACTACATAACAACACAATAAAAAATAACAAACACACATCAATCAAACAGACTAAACTAAACTCCTAAGAATATCAATCTTTATCACCTTCCTCATCAACATCATCATCATCATCATCTTCTTCTTCTTTTTCATCTTGAATAGGAGCAAGATGAGTGAAGTTGGGGCAAGTTGGAATATCCACATTTTATTCACCCTAAGATATCCTAACCATAGATCCCTCAAAAGCTATATCGTACTGAACTCTCCTCTGCTTATACTCGTCATTATAAGCATTTCTTGCTCCAATTTCTCCAATTTGATTCTACATATTAACTATATCCATTTGTTGAATCATAAGCTTCTCCATAATATTTCCAAGTGAAGCAGAGCGAGAAGTAGATGCCCCTGCAGTTGATGTAGAGGGTCTATCACTACCTCCACTCATAGACTCAACAAATGATTCAACTCTTTGAAACATATGCTTCCCGATAGGATTTTGTGGCTGCAGGCTTTCTTCATTTCTATGGGACTCTTCTCCTGATTGCTCACATAAAGTGAAAATCAGGACATGGTAACCCAAACCACTAGCTATAACACTACTAGCTATAATCCAAGCATGATGAACTATGAGAGCACCAACATTTACTGCCTTCATTTTCTGAATGCAGAAATTTAACACTGCTCTATCCTTCATTACTTTGCTCAGATGATTTATTTAGCAGAGATGAAGTGGTCTCATACAATTGACTGAATAGTCATCATGGAAGCGGAGAAGTTAACTTTCTTGTTATTTTTAATCTTCCATTCTCCACTTCCACCTGTCAGAAAAGCAATCAATTCATCCAGTGATGAACCAGTCATCATGAATGCAGCGTATTCACAATGGAATACATTTCTCAGGCCATAAAAAACATTGATCCTTTCACTAGAAAACTCAATTTGCTTACCTCTCACAAGGATGTGATCGTTAGTGGTAAACCTCAAGTTGGCATAAAACTCCCAAATCATAGGTACAATCACTACTGTAGTGAAGTAGCGAAACCTCTCCCAATTTTTGACGTTGATCAACCTCTCGATCTCGCCACTCGGGTTAGCAAATGCCCGTTCCTGGATCAATTTTCTTATCTTCATTTGAGTGCTATAACAATGTTGGGCTTTAAAATTAACGAATCTTCTTGCGTCAAAATCATTTGTCGGTTTTCCTCTCTTTACCTGTAGAGCCATTAGAATTTCTATGAAAATCCAAATAAAATCCAAATAAATTACAAAATAAAAAATCTAACTCCCCAAGTAAGATTATTTGGTAAGAAATTTTTCACCATGAGTTTTCTTCAAGCTTTTCCATAAAAAATCCTAAATTTTGAATTTCCCATAATGTAGGAAAAATCCATGGTGAAATTTAAAAATTTCTAAGTTATAATGAAGCTCTTTCCAAGAGAAGATGAAATCTAAGATCTTTGGCCTCTGAAATCTTCTCTAACACGCATAATGTGAAGCCCTAGGTCATGGTTTAGAGGTAGGAGACAACCCAGACAGTAAAAATGGAGTTTTAATGTGCGATTTTGCTAGTTTTTAAGCAATCTGGCATTTTTCGGAATTTGGTGCTGGCACTTCTAGTGCCAACTCTCTGTCAACTGACGCATCAGACGCCAGTTTGGCGCATCATACACCAGTTTGGTGCATCAGGCGCCAACGCCTTAATGTTTCCAGATTTCATTTTCTGTGAAAATCTACTACGTATCGCTTTACATCCTCTAATTAACTCAAATAAAAATTTATAATTATAATTTAAACATATTTTAACACCAAACTTTCATAAGCAACGCAAAACTCTCTTTCATATATAAAATCCACACTGTTACAAACTAACATTTGCAAACTAACATTTTTCAAGCCAACAAAATTTAATTTAGTGTCCAAAGAAAACCAAACATCCTAACATTGAAGTACTCAAACCAAACAAAAATAGAGTTCAACAAAAAAAGTAAATGCAATCCAACATAACAAAATAACATAAAGAAGCAGTATTAAACAAAATATTTCATGCATTAAGTAAGTTCAAACATATATTCCGTGTATTAAACAAAATAGAGTTCAACAATAAAAGTAAATGCAATCCAACATAACACAATAACACAAACAAGCAGTATTAAACAAAATATTTCGTGCATTATGAAAGTTCAAACATCTTCTTCACTCTCGTCCTCCTGTATATCTCCCATGGATTGATATTGTATGTATAAGTTGTAGAAAGTTCGATAAAGAAATTCATCAGTTGATTCTTCCCCAATCCAAGCATGTTTCTTGAACATGAGTACCAAACAATCTTCAATACGACCAGTATGTTCAAAATGTTCCTTCAGTCTCCAATCCAGATGATCTAACATTTCAAAAACAATCCTAATTGCATGCATAAGGTTATGTACCTCTTTTTCTATCTTCTTAATCCTTCTCAAAATTGTGTTCAAACTGAAGTAAGGCTAAATAAGTGATGAATTCTGGGATGCTTGATCTAATACATTCAGTTCATATCATTCTCATCTCTCATTCCAATACAGTTGCAATAAACTTCTGGATCCATCGGCTTCTAAGGAAGAAGCATTTTTTCCCAACTCTCGTATGGTACTTGTGATTAACAACATAGTAGGAAAATAATGGAAGAATGCCCCAATTCAGCTGCAGATCTATTGACAATCAAACCCAAAACTGATTTCACAGTTATTGCTCCAATATCAATAAGTTTTCAGTTTGAATATAGTAGTTAAAAATAACACTCTCCTTAGTTACCTTACTGTTTTTTCATAATGGGGAGTAATTTTGATACAATAAAAAAATCCCTCGCCTTAGAAGCAAGATTTAACAATGATGAAGAAAAACTTACATTTCCATCATCTTTGGACTCCCAATTTGCATATTCGTAGGGGTAAAGTTCATTCATATTATCTCTCGTAGGGGTAAAATCCGCGTAATAACAAATAAGAGCACTTTTAATTATAAACATCTCGTTTATTCTTGAAGGAGTGAATTGCACAAACCTGCCTTGCACATAGAAAATTCCTTGGTTGATTCCATGAAGATTTGCATAAAACTCTTTCACCACAGGGACAACTACTGCGACAGTAGTGTAACAAAGCACTTCCTAACGTCTTTGCTCAATAATTTCTTTCACCGAGTATTCGGTGTATTGAATCCTCACTTCATAAATCCCCTTTCTTTAATTAGCCTCTTTTTCACAAGAACTCGATCATGTAGCTTCTGTGCATCAAAACTGACAAACTTTCTCCGGTTGAAAATTCTAAATCTAGCAAAATTTTTAGAGTGGAAAGCCGTAGGAATTGAAAACTAATGACTCTTCCCTCGTTTTCCCCCTTAAAATGGATTTTGGAATCAGTTTTTGGGAGTTATAAGGAGAAGAACCTGCAAAAAATCATCAAAAATTGCCTTTTATAACGTTTTAAGTCATTTTCATGGCTGCGACGCTTTAGTCACCGATTCTGGTGCTTCAGGCACTAGCTCTCTAGAATGTGCGGCTTCAGGCGCTAATTTGGCGCATCATGCGTTAGTTCCAAAAAATTCACCATTTTGATTTCGATCCAATAAATTCTCAATTCTTCCATACAATTAGGTAAATAAAGATGGTTTTAAATATTTTCTTAATGTCAAATTTTCTCAAATACACAAAATCTATAATGATATAAATATAAATAGAAAATTTCAAACAAAAACATAAAAGAAAAAAAAATAACGATAAATATGGTTTGCCTCCCACAAAGTGCTTAGTTTATTGTCACCAACCTGATATTCCCAGTGTTTATTCTAGGTGACCCAACATTACAGTCTATTAAAAACTAGTCTTTGACCATCAAAATATGATTTCAATCTGTGCCCATTCACTTTAAATATTCTTCCAGTCTTTAGATTTTCAATATTAACAGCTCCATAGGGATAGACTTTTATAATTCTGAATGACCCTTTTCACCTAGACTTCAGTTTTCCAGGAAATAATTTCAATCTTGTAATATATAATAAAACTTTCTATCCAGGCTCAAATTCTTTTTTTATTATCTTCCAATCATGTCATTCTTTAATTCTTTCTTTATAAATTCTGTGGGTGAAGCCATGAAAATGTTTAAAAAATTATCATGATATTTTCACTTTGATCTTAATTTACTTTCAATCTGGCCAATTGATTTGTTAAAATATGTTGAGTTTTACAACTAAAGTGAAGATTACATCCAAGATTCAGGGAGGTCAAAGCCCTTGGAAGTTGGGTGCAAATAAATAGGAAAATATTATTCTCGGGCGTAGAATTAGAGATTTTAGAGTGACAGACTAAAATCCCCAATTCGATCCTATCGTTTGGGTGTTGAAGTATAAATGTTAGCCCTCAGGCGAGGGAACGTGGGAGCTCCAAAGTGAGAGTCGGTATCC
>NW_018240146.1:2184-3863 GCF_001263595.1 Phalaenopsis equestris | reverse complement strand
CTATAATTTCTTGACAAGGAGAAGGATGTTTTCTTATATATTAAATATCACATTAAAAACTTTATTAGTATAATTAGTTACTTAAGAGTTATTAAAGTTACATATTTATTTCCATTGCCTATTAATAACAGATAAGCAATTTGAATTATATTGTTGTGATTAAGTATTGATTTTATAAAATCTTAGTTCATAGTTTTAATATTACTTTCTGTAGGATCGATATCTAGGACTCCATTAGAGTCCTATATTATTTGAGCGATACATATACTTGCGTTGATAAATGTGATTTTATCATTATTGAATATTTTATATATACATCTTTATTGAATCTATAACCGTTATTAAGTTTTTGGTGTCGTTGCTGAAGAATTAAATCTTCTAGTAGCAGTATTAAATATTTGTATTTTTAAGCATATATAAAGTCGTTGTCAAGTTTTTTGGCACCGTTGACGGGAAATTAAAAACAAGAATCACAATTAGAGTGACAGATAAATTAGGATTATTAGAAAATTTTTACTGGAATTTCAACTTATTTTCATATTTTAGTTAACTGTTATTCTGTGTACTGCTTTCAAATTGTATGTGTAAATTTGGACCTGAAAATCTTACACCCTACGATTCGGAATTAGAACGCACTGTTAGAAAAATTAGAAGATTGAGAAGAGAACTCTTTTCAATTAAGAAAGTGAAGTTGGTTTCTACCAATTAATCCCTTATGTTTCAAACATCTAAATTAAGATCACAGGATCAAAGGTTACCCATTTGTTGTCCATTTCCCTCCTTGAATTAAGCCTAAATGTTAATTAAGGCTAAATTTCCAAAATTACACATTTACCCCTAAAGCTCTAAAATTTTATAATTTATCAAATTCAATTCAAATGATTTTGAAATTTTCATCCTACCTCATTCATGAGTCAATTAAGATATCAGAGGAGAAAATATGATTTTTGAAGATTTAATTTAATTTATATAATTATTTTCATACAAAAATAGGATTTTTCAAAGAAAATTTTTAACATGACCAAGGTAAATTCTAATCCCTTGAAATTTTTATTGTAGGTAGACCTAAATCAGAGAAGCCTTCGATCTAAACTAGAGAAGCCTTTGGACCAAATTTCATGTTTTTTTGAATTTTATTTAAAATTTAAGAATTATTTTAATTTTAGGGGTATTTATTAAATGTAAAATATTTTAAATGGGGAAAATTAAGTTTTATATTTTTCAAAAATCTTCCTGAGATCAAAGAACTCAAAGGAGATAATTTTATATTTTTGTGAGTTTTATTTGATTTATTGGAATTATTTTAATGAAACTCCATTTTAGCCTTTAAAAAAAATTATTTTTAAGCTTTAAAATATAATACCTTTATTTAGAAAATCAGGAAAAATATTCTAATTCTTCCTAAGTGCTTAGAAAGCAATTTAGAACATTTTCATGAATTTTATCATTTTTGTGATTTTTATGGATTTTTAATTATTTAAATATTTAAATTAGGTTAAAAATCAAGTTTTTATTTTAAACTCCATTTTATTTTTAGAAAATACGCCTAATCAGAGAGAACTAAAAAAAATAAGTTTTATAATTATTCAAGTTATATTTTAATTATTAAAAATTATTTTAGTGCCAAAAATGTTATTTATCTTTAAAAATTAACTTAAGTTACCAAATGAAATATCTTT
>NW_018240146.1:0-2167 GCF_001263595.1 Phalaenopsis equestris | reverse complement strand
AGTTCTCTGGATCCTAAACAATAGTGGAGATAAAAAATCAAGTCATTTTGTTATTTGAATTTTTCAAAAATAATTATCTTAGTGATTTAGGGTTTGTAAAGATTATGTATATTTTGAATGAGCTGGCTCATGAGAAATTTTCTTAAAGGCTTTCTTGTCATCATAAACCTTCCAAAATTTTCGTGGATTTTTCTAAGCAACATGCTAATTTTCATGATTATTTTAAGCAAATAATGCAAATTAATTTGAAAAATATGATTCTTTATCTAGGGACCTCCTCTGACTTTGGAAAATTAAGGAATGTTCCCTAAGACCGAGGTAAAAACATGCTAAAATTTCAAGCCATAGTGTGATTACAACATGCATGGAGAATCAAAACAATCAAAACATCCAAATCAGTGTTTAATTAATTAATAATAAAATATGGATCACATAGACTTAAAATTATTTCCACATTATTATTCTCTGCTCACTGAGCAAGAGAGTATTTTTATTTTTTTTAATGATTTTTTATGCAAAAATATGGATTTTTGAAGTTTAGGAGCTATTTTATGAATTTATTAAATATTCTATTTATTTATTCAAACCGCGGGCTGACTGGATCCTCGCATCCGTCGAAAAGCCACGCGACGCACTCCTATTCGACGCTGCCTTCTGAGTCAGCTGCCACGCGCCCCGCCGTTTCGTTCTATAGGATCATAAGATCTCAGCCTAGACTCAACCAAATCACCTCAGGTTTGATCCTATGGACTCGTCTAAGTGAGACGAACATATCCATATGATAATCATGCAATTAAATTAAGCCTAATTAAATGGAGAATCAAAATAGGCTCGAGAGGAGGAGAAGTTTTATACCTTGGCTCTGAGAAGGGAAGCTTCGATCAGAGAGTCTCGGTATATTCGTTGGGGTTCAGAGAAGCTAGGGATTAAGCCTCTTGATATGGTGAAATGTCTAGACCCAAATTCGACCAAGGCCGATTTCAGGTGTTGGTCTAGAGCTATGTTAGGGGCTCTGTGGAAGGGGGATTTGATAGGGCTTTGGCTTCTCTCAATGTGGTGAAGGTGTGGGTGTGTTTAATTTGAGTTTGGTGGAGTTTAGAGGTGTGGAGAGCTTTTTCCATTCTTCGGCAAGGTTTTGAGCTAAGAAATTGTCCTCTGACAAGGGGATTCAGGGCAATATGGTGGTTGGGTTGCACTGAGGAGGTCTTAAAGAGGCTTTGGGATCAATTTGGGAAAGTCTTTTAGAGGAATTTTGAGCTCTCCCTTCATGGCCGTGGAGGGAAGCATTTTATAAAAATGGCCTTAGGCTTGCTGCCATGGCCAATTGGGGGGCGAAATGTGTTGCTTAGGTGGAGGGCAGAGAGGCTCAAAGCTTCAATTTGGATGAGGTGGCCTCTAGGTTTGAATTGGGTTTAATCCCATTGGGTTGGCTCTTGGTTTGGACATTTTCCGGCCACTAGGCCCATGCATTAAAGGTGGCCTAACTACCCCAAAGTCACCAAATTGATGACTCCACAGCCATTAGTTGGACCCTAGTGACCAGCTTAAACCTCTGTGTAGATGATTGTTATGAAGATCACAACCATTAGTTGTTCAATTGGTAGGTCAATTTGAGGGATTTTAGGAATTTGGTCAATTTAGGGTATGTTGGGCTAGACATTGGTCTAGGTAGGGGTAGCCTTGGTCTAACTCCCAATTTAATGGTTCAAATGATCAAGGGAGCTGTTTTGAAGAATTTTCATGAAGAGATAGAGTGGAAATTTTGGGGCTAAGACCATCAATTTGGTGAGATTTTGAGACATGGCCAATTTGGGGCAAATTTGGGGCTTTTTGGACTTAGGTTGAAGTCCAATGAATTTGGGGCCTCACCAATGCTAATTGAAGATCAAATTTGATGTATGGGGATGTTATGAATGTTTTTTCAACACAAACTATGGCCAATTGAGAGGGCTATGGGTTCAATTTGGTGGAACCAAGTCATGGAGCCAAAATTGGGGGTTTGATATAAATCAAAATTGGGTTCAAATGATGGATTAATTGAGCTTGGATTTAGTCTAGATTAGTCACATCAAGAGTGGATTTTAGTTTAGAATTGAAATTGGGGTAAATGGAGACTAATTTGATAAACATTTTAAGTGATTTGGGGAAAATATGGGCCTTTAAAGGG
>NW_018240145.1:0-1763 GCF_001263595.1 Phalaenopsis equestris | reverse complement strand
ACCTAATAATAACCTACTCATAACTTAAAAATAACTTACGCATTACTTCAAAATTAATAAAAAAATACACTAAAAATAACCCAGGAATAACCTGAGAATAAACTAAAAATAACTCACGGTTAACTTAAAAATAACTCAATAATAACCTACGAATAACTTACGAATAACCTGAAAAATAACTTACAAATAACATGAAAAATAACCTACAAATAACCTAAAAATAACCCAGGTTTAACCAGCGAATAAGATACAAGTAACTTATAAATAACTTATGAATAATTTAAAAATAACATGGAATAGCTGTCAATAAGTACTACGTTTCGGAGTAATTCAAGAATAACTCAATAATAATCAAACTAATAACCTAAAAACAACCTGAGAATAAAACGATGACAAGTACCAGGACAAGTTTTCCCCTTCCAAGCCCTCCATCCTCTTCTCCTCCTTCCTCTGCTTCTTTGACTTCATTGGCTGCTCAACCTCTGTCTTCTCAGCCTCTTTTGATACTGTACTTGAGTTTTCTTCGGCCTGCGCATACTCCGGATCATCAAACGCCATCGTCTCACGGCTTCCAAGCTAGCGAACGAGGGAAATGTGATTCCTAGCAGAGTGAGCGGCGAAAACGTAGAAGAAAAACCACCGGAGAGTATTTTCGAATCGTCTTCCTCGACATTCTAAAATGTGCAGTACTCGAATAGACGCGGGCTCGTACATCGGGTCGGGTCAGCCTCAGCAAATTTTTTTCTTTTTTTTTAATTACGTGGACAAGCGGGTCCCACATTTTCCACGTGGCAAAATTTTATTGGTCAGCGTACCATGCGGACTGTCAGGTCTCCTGACCGAAAAAGCGCTCCTCAAAATGAGATCAACAATGATTTTTATTTATTTTGAAAAAGCTTACCATAAGTTCCAAGCGAAGTTAGTTGGAGAGTACTAGAGAAGAAAGATGTTGATATGATCAATATTAAAGTTAATAAAGATATGTACACTAGAATTTTAACTTGTGCTCGAACAGGAGGATTGACCAAGTATTTTTCTATTTCAATTGGATTACATCAGGGATCAGTTTTAAGCACATATCTTTTTGCTTTAGTTATGGATGCTCTCACTGGACATTTACAAGAGGATGTACCATAGTGCATGTTTTTCGTTGATGATATCCTTCTTGTGGATAAGACTAGAGAAAGAGTTCAGAAAAAATTTGAATTATGGAGGTCTACATTGAAGTCTAAAGGCCTTAGAAGGCCTTCATTTGAGTAGAACTAAAACTGAATACATGGAATGTATTTTTAGTATTAGTAGCTCTAGTGGCAGAGTTTTAACTATGGGTGATCAAATCATTAAAAGATGTGAACGTTTTAGATATCTCGAATCTATTGTTCAAAGTGATGGTGATATAGATGGAGATTTTCTCAGTAGAATTCATGTTAGTTGGTGAAAGTGGAGGAACACATTGGCCCTATTATGTAATAGAAAAGTAACACTTAGAAAGAAAAATTTTATAGGATGGAGGTGAGACCTACAAGGCTACAATGCTCTGGCACAGAATGTTGGCCCTTAAAAGAGAAGCAAAAAACAAAATTAATTCTTGTTGAGATGAGAATGCTTAGATGGATGAGTGACTTGAAACTTAGAGACAAAATGTGAAATGAATATATCCATGTTAGTGTTGGTGCAGCTCTGTCGGTCAACTTTTTGATAGACTTGAAAATATGGATATGAAAATATTTTTTTGAAATTTAATTTAATATAATAGATATATA
>NW_018240144.1:0-416 GCF_001263595.1 Phalaenopsis equestris | reverse complement strand
GAGCAGTTATTAGAAGCTCTGTGGGCATACAGGGCGACAATCAGAACTCCAACTCAGGCTACGCCATATGCGCTTGTATACGGGTCTGAGGTCGTTCTTCCCGTAGAAGTTCAGTTACCTTCTCTCAGAATTGCAGTAGCCAACAAAATCACAACAGAGGAAAATGCTAGACTCCGATTGGAAGAGTTAGAAGCCCTCGAAGGAGACCGTCTAGCAGCACAACAGAATTTGGAACTCTACCAGGCCAGAATGATCTATGCCCACGATAAACTGGTCCGCTCTAGGATTTTCAATATTGGTGATTTAGTCCTGGTTCTCAGAAGACCTATTCTTGCGCATCGTAAGATAGGGGGAAAATTTGAGCCAACATGGGAGGGACCATACGTGGTAGAAAAAGTTTATTCTGGAGGGTCTTA
>NW_018240143.1:1269-1758 GCF_001263595.1 Phalaenopsis equestris | reverse complement strand
ATGCCGAGAGTGATTAGGGCAGACAGAGGTTCCCATTTCAGGAATAAATACATTCAGAAATTGGCAGAAAAATTTAATGTTATTCATAGAATCTCTACTTCTGATCACCCTCAAACTAGTGGGTTAGTTGAAGTTTCTAATAGAGACTTAGAGACATTAAACAAATACTGGAAAAGACTGTAAACCCTAGTATAGTAGATTGGTCTACTAGGCTGGATACTACATTATGGGCTTACAGGACTACTTATAAAACTCATATTGGAAATACTCCTTACAGGATGATTTTTGGAAAAACTTGTCACTTACCAGTTAATTTGGAGCATAAAACATATTGGGCAATTAAAGAATTCAATTATAATTTAAAAGATGCTGGTGAGAAGAGATTATTATAAATGAATGAATTAAAAGAATTAAGAAATGAATCTTATGATAATGATAGAATTTCTAAGGAGAAACTAAAGTTATGGCATGATCGGAACATTAACCAGA
>NW_018240143.1:0-1020 GCF_001263595.1 Phalaenopsis equestris | reverse complement strand
AACCTAACGCTTTATGGGAGGCAACCCATAGTTATCTTTATCTTTATTTTTATTTCGATTGTAGTGTTTTTGTTTGAAATTATTGTTAGTTTGTAGTAGATTTACTTTAGTATCTATATGTCTATGTGTGTGATTTGATTTGAACTTATGTGTTTGCTTTTCTTTTGAATTTTGCTTTTAGATCTCAGTATAGTTGAGATTGAGCTTAAAATGTTTTGTTTTCAGCTTTTAGAGTATTGTGGCTTAGATTACGATGCTGAATTGATGTATTTAGGTTGTGAAAATACCAAACTTATGTGTGTCGTGTAACGTGTATTGTAACCCTTGGATTATATATATATATAATTGTTATGTTTTGTGTTGTGAATGTTATTTATGTTAGTACATCATTTAATCACTTAAAAATTTATGTCTAGAATGCTTAAACAGATTTCCACGAGGCTTGAAATTTATCAAAATAACAAAAATCTGGAAATTGAACAAATTTTGACAATCTCGCTAACGGCGCCATCGACACCGCTGACGGCAGATTTTTTCCAAGACTTAGGCTATTTAATTCAATAGAGCTCACTGACGAAGCTGAAGACCCTCCGATGGCGAGATACTGAAAAAAACACTTTTAACCGCGATTTTGACCAGTCAATCGCCACTATTCATCATCCCCTTCCTCTAAAAAACAAAAATTTCGACCTAGGGCTTGAGAGATCTTGGATTTGGGGCAATTTCAAACGCTTAGACATCAGATTTTAGATTTTATCATCCCTCGGTAAGAGCTTCACTCCAAAATAAAAATATTTGATTTTCACCTTGAATTTCTCCCACATTGAGGAGATCCAAAAAAATTGAGAATGTGGAGAAAATATTTGGAAGAAATTCATGGAACTTAGTTTTAAACTCTTAGAGTCACTCTTAGAAGCCATTATTCGAGTATTTGAAGTGTATTTTGGAATTTTTTTTAAATTTGATTAGATTGAAATTGATCTAAGACAAAAGAGGCGACTTGAGTTTGATGAGTCTTGC
>NW_018240142.1:0-302 GCF_001263595.1 Phalaenopsis equestris | reverse complement strand
TGGCTGGAGAGAATGAGAAGTGTCATGGCAGCTCAATGGAGAAGTTGCCGCCGCGATTAGAATTTGGCTAGTCAGTTAATCGAGTTAGCTGAGCCGAGCTGACTAGCTCTATATGGTTTAATAAACAAGCTAGAGTTTGAGTTTTGAGTTTACGGCTTGATAAGCTCGACTCATGAAAATACATCACTTTAAAAGTTAAAATAATACTATTTTTAATGTGATGAAGTAAATATCAAATTTAGATATTAGATATGTGTATATATATATAAATCAGGTAGTATGTATATAAATGCCCCAAACTT
>NW_018240141.1:0-1641 GCF_001263595.1 Phalaenopsis equestris | reverse complement strand
TAAAGAGGAGAAAAAGATTGCCGAAGCTAAGATTTCGCTAATGAAATGAGCCGTCAGTTGCTGAAGGAGTTTGATGCAGAGAAATCGCCGGAGGATGGATTAAACTGAAGTACAAAAAAGAAAAATAAGAGAAATAAGGCTGCACCATGAAAGATATGTTTATTAGGGCATTTGTGTCAGATTTTCATTGGATTTGTGTCGTACATTATTCAATACTGATAAGTGATTGCACAAGAATTATTTTTTGAGGACATTTACATTGGATGTCTGTCAGATTTGTGCGAGATAGTTTTTGATGCTTTTATTTGAGTTTTTTGTGTTGACAATGTTGATGCTAAGTTGATGCAAAGTTCACCAAACAGAGAACAATTCAAACAACATCTAACTTCACCAAATATTGGTCGCATATCCCATGGTAATATTCACCAAAGATCATATACTAAGTTAGACATCTCCTATAGTGTATACGGACTAGTCAAAACTTATCAAGACGTAAATTGGCTATACAACATAAGTGTACGTTCCAAGTAGAACTGTTGTTCAAGAGTATCACGTATTGATCCAAAAAAAATGTAATATTTTTTCTGCAGAAAAATCTCTAGTTTACTTATTTAGTAAACCTAGCATAACATTTATCAAATGGAGGTTTTTAAGTTCTCAAGTCCTAAAAAAATAAAATATTTAGCAATTGAAAGAAAGACAAAAAATAAGAGGGTGGTTTGTGAGTTCCTTCAAGTTAAATGAGGCTCGTACCTCTACGATTTAGGGATCGTAGTGATCGTGATCTTTTCTAAATATTTTTCTATCTGTTTGTTGTTAATTGTTCCTTCAAGTTAAATGAGGCTCGTACCTCTACGATATTAGGGCACAATACTCTTTATGCATATGTCTAGGTCAAAAGAAGCCTATAATCTATGAAGTTGAGACTCTCTCAACCTTCGCGACATTCCACATCACTTTTTCAATCCCCTTGGATGATTACCGAATTATTTTGGAATACTTATATCCTATGAGAATTCTATGATTAACCATTCATTTTCTCTACGCAATGGTTCATAGTTTCATGAAATATTTTTACTTCCTTGTTGGACAGACTAGGAGTAAATTAAGTTCAAAGAATAACCAAAAACATAAGTCATTAAAAGACAAGAAAATAATTAACAAAATATCCATGATAAATCCACTAATCCTACATCACAGATACACAAATAAAAATTTAGCTGCTCATTACTGGGAAAACTATAGCGAAAATTACCATATGAAAATCCATTAAAAGCAACATAAATATGAAAACAATACAATAATACATTTTTCTCTATAAAGTCAGCACCTTTCTCTCTTATACAAACTCTCTCACAACTCACACAGTAAAGAAAAACTCTCCCGTAAAGTTTTCTACCTAAGAAGGAAGACAACCACCCGCAACGATCCCTCAAATCTATCCCAAACTCATTTCTCTCAGCCTTTAGGCTTTCTTTGATCCATAAGTCCCTCCAAGAAGCCATAATATTTGATTTTATAGCAAGCATTATGGTTTGGGCCATCAAATTTTCTTTTTAAAGTGTTTCCTACTTGTTGGTGTGGTCACAACCATTTTTGGCTTGGTCACGCCATTAGACTGTTTGGGTTTGCATGTTCACG
>NW_018240140.1:0-448 GCF_001263595.1 Phalaenopsis equestris | reverse complement strand
GTCCCCTGTCAGTATCATAAGAGAATGAACTCTTTTTGCACATACAAGCATTCATATATACACTATTTTTATTATATTATTTCATGCATAAATTATTTTCTTGTAAGATGTTTTGTATTTATCTAACAATTAATAAATGTGCGTTTTCTAGAATCTAAAGGACTTGTAACAATCAACTATATGCATCTTTACTAGAGTCTAAGTATCATGCAATAATCTAACATATGCACCTCTATAAGCATTTAAACGTCATGCAATGATATAATAATTTTATTATAATATTCGAATAAATTTATAAAAAAATCATTATCCAATTATTTAACATACAAATTTTTCTATTTAATAATATGAAGAATTTGTTGTAATTTAAATACTCTATTTAAATTTAGCATTAGTTTTGTCATAATAATTTCATTTACCCTAAAAATTACAGTTCTATCATATATTC
>NW_018240139.1:0-413 GCF_001263595.1 Phalaenopsis equestris | reverse complement strand
GCAAATATTATCGCGAACCTCCTGTTCTGCCTGTCGACGCTTTCCGACAGCAATCTGGTGCGTAGGCCTTCCCCTCCGAAGCCTCCGCGTTCGCTCCCAGCAGCCTTCCGCACCGAGCGTTTGCAGATGGCGCCTTGAGTTGCCTGCTCTTCCTCTCAAACCAGGCTTTGATACCAAATGTTGGTTACAAGTTAATGGATCGCTAAATAACAAATTGAAAAGAAACAATGAGAATAGACTTTCGGGAAATTTCTTTCTATTATTTGAAGAAGGAAGAATACAAGTCTTAAGAGAATCTTACATTGTAACATAACAACCAATTTATACCAACCAATGCATAATGTAGGAAAAGGAAAAATGTACACAATAATTGCAGATATTAAGTGTCATCAATTTGCGTCTATTATAAACCT
>NW_018240138.1:0-1171 GCF_001263595.1 Phalaenopsis equestris | reverse complement strand
TTAAATGAGAGATAAAGTGAGAGAGAGAGAGAGAGGAGACGAAGAGGAGAGTGGTTAATATAAAGATAAATTGAGAGATAATGATTTAGAGGGCGAGAGAGAGGAAGGGAGCTAGATATGGTTATTGAAAGAAAGTGGGAGAGAGAGAAGAAAAAAGAGGGAATGTAGAGATAGAGAAGAGAGAAAGTACGTTTTCTCACTCTTCTCTCCCATATCCCTCTCACATCAACCATATCTCTTCCCTGCCTCTCACCGCTACTGTCCTTCCCTCCATCACTCAATTCATCTCTTACTTTAATTCACTCTTTCTCTTCTCTCTCTCGCTCTCTCCCCCCGACCTCACTTACTCTCTTTATCTCTCTTTACACTCTCTTTCTTCTTTCACTCTCACTATCACCGTTCTCTCTTTTTCTCATTTTCTTTCCCACTTACTGTCTCTTCATCCCTTTCCTCTCTGCTTTTCTCCTCTCTTTTTTCCATATAGCGATGGGGTGGGAGGGAGAGAAGAAAGAACTAAAGAATGCCAGAAATAAAAAGAGACATTAACCACTCTTTGCTAGAGATATATGGAGATATCTTTCTCTCTTTCTTCTCTCATGCTCCTTCCCACTCACTATTCCTCTCTTCTCTCCCTTTCTCTTTCTCCTTTTATTTCCATCTCTTTTATGTGATAGAGAAATAGAGACAAAATGTGTGAGAGAGATAAAGAGCGCGAGAAGAATGAGAATAGTGAGAATGATAAAGACAGAGTGAGATAGATAGAAATGAAGAGAGAACAAGTGGCAGTGATAGAAAGAGAAAGAAGAATGTGTGTGTGTGAGAGAGAGAATAGACATTTAAACTAAAGAGGCAGTGAGATGATAGCAAAGCAAAAGGGTAGAGAGAGGAAGTGAATGAGGGACGGAAGGTGGTCGACAAAAGGGAGGAGAGAGATGATTGATAACAAAGAGAGATAGGGGGAGAGAGAAAAAGAGAGAGAGAGAGAGTATAGAGCAAGGGAAGAAATATCAAATGTTAACTCATTGAAAAAATAATGAATGTTAACTCACTCTTCTCACCCTTCATCTCTATATTTGTTATCACCAACTTTAACTCTCTCTCTCTCTCTTTCTTCACTCTCTCTTTTTTAATATATATCTTTATCTATATATATATATATATATATATATAT
>NW_018240137.1:0-307 GCF_001263595.1 Phalaenopsis equestris | reverse complement strand
TATTTTTACTTATCATTTTAACATGTTATTTTTTTGTTTTTTATGTGCTCTTATTATACTTTGTAGTAGTATGTGCATGTGCGTTTTACTTTTGTATGTGTAAGATATTCGTTTGATGTGATCGGATATGTTTTAATTATATAAATATAAATCAACTTTTTGGTATTTTCTTGTCTGAACAGTGATCTTTAATTTTGTTGAGAAAAGAACATATTCTGCTGCATAGATTATTCATTTAATTAAAAAACAAATTTCCAAATAAGTTGTTTACGAAACGCATTAACCAAACAACTAAACTGCTTATTCA
>NW_018240136.1:0-2943 GCF_001263595.1 Phalaenopsis equestris | reverse complement strand
CAAAATTTGTTTTACCTCACACATGTTGAATGTGTGGAACCTTTCCAACATATTCTACCTGAGACGACTCCAATGTAGATGCAATTACATGACCTTTTAAACATATTCTACCTAATACGACTCTAATGTAAATGCAACTATATCTATTGATTCTCATGCTAATGATTTTCTTGATTAGACTTAAGTCATTCATTTCAAGATCCGTAAATAAATTCTTCTTCAAGTCCATGATTTTCTCTTTATCTAGTCCTACAATTAGTATATCATTTACATACAACTGAAGCATAATATTGAAATTACCAAAATGTATAATGAAGTGATAATGATATAATTAACACTTTCTGTACCCATTATCTAGCATAAATATGTCAAATCTCCTGTATCATTGTCTGGGTGCATGAGTTAAATCATAAAGTCTCTTCTTTAATTTATAAAACACATTTGTTTTTCTAGAACTTTATTTTCATTTGGTCACACCATATACAATTATTCTTATACAACACCATGTAAGAAGGTTATATTAGCATCTATCTATTGTACTTGTTGATCTTTCACAACTACTAAGCTTGACATAAACATGACAATTGTTATCTTTATTATAGAAGAGAATATCCCAGTATATCAATTCCATTCTTTTGCTAAAATTCTTTTACAACATGACTCGCCTTATAGCGCTTGTTACCATCTGCATCTTCTTTCAGCATTTAAACCTACTTGTTGTGTAGTGCTTTTTTTCCATTTATATTTCTAACAATTATGATATCATATTTAATAGTTATAACTTCCTCTCATCATCCAAAGAAAATATCCACTCATTTGAATCATCTACTTGAATGTTCTCATCATAACAATCAGGTTTAACACTATCACTCATAATAGATAGTACAATAAAGGAGAATACCTCTATGCCAGTCATAATATTTTGTTAAGCTGCTGACCTTAGTAGTAGGTGTTTAAGGAATCTTTTATGCTTCATTAGATTAAGAAGATTTCTTTTCTCCATCTTCCAGATCACTAGTGTTTTCTATCCCAATATATTTGGATGAGTCATTGGAAGTAACTAGTAGAATATCCTGCACTCTATTTTTGTTAATGTACATCTCCATTTCATTGAAGGTAACATCCTTAGTAAATTAAAAATTTTGCAACTAAACTCATCTGAGTCGTATATAATGAAAGTGCATTTGAAAGATTTTAAATAGCTTACTTCTAGACCATGCATCAACATGAACATATGATAAACTACCAATTACATTCATGTGAGATGTATTTACTTCTTTTTCATTCCAAGCTTCTTCATGTAAGCATTCATTCAAAGTTATTTATGGACCATGATATATAGGAGAAATTAAAGTGTACTACTTCTGACAAAAACTATTTTGGCAAGTTTGCATGGAACCTCATACTCCTAGCAAGCATTATCATAATTTTATTCATGCAATCAGCAACACCAATTTGATGTTGTGTTCTTGGAATAGTAAATGCATTCCTAATTCCTTTTGAAACACAAAAATTTATTAATCACTTTCACATTAATCACCACCATTATCTGATTTGAGATACTTCAAACTCATATCTATCTCATTCTTAACTAGATTTTTTCACTTCTTAAAAACATAAAAATATTAGATTTTTGCTTCAAAAATTACAGCCATACTTTCTTGGTGTGATCATCAATAAATGTGAAAAAATATTGAGAAACTCAAATAGATTGAACTGGAGTAGATCTCATACATTAATATGCACTAACTCCGCCATTTTAGACTTCAACTTTGGTTCACTTTAAAAAAAAACATATTATTTTAATTGCCATAAACATAATCCTCATGGAAATTTAAATTTGTATACTTTAAACTATGAGTTTGATTTTAGAAAGTAGGAACTTCATAACTTTCTCACTCATATGGCCAGGTCTATGGTGCTAGGGACATGCTTTAACCTTTATTACAACTACTCCAATGGATTTAGACATCTCATTGATTAGATAAAAGGTGTCTGCAATGTTAACTCAAGTTATACCATTACACCCTTAGTCACTTTCCTTGAATCTCCTGTTGAAATAGTTGCATGCCCTGACCTTACAAGCCAACTCACAAAATTAAATTTTTCTTCAAAAAAGGAACATGTGTAACTTCATTCAATTTCTATAATAACATTTTTGGCAACCTCATATCAACATCATCCTTTCAATAATACCACAACCTTTATTATCTCTGAAATATTCCATCTTTAGGTCACATTCAGTATAGTTTTTGAACATCTCTTTGTTGAGACAAGAATTAAAAAAGGCAGTTTAATGCACAATTTACGATTCAATATTATTTAGGGATAAAATGAGTCACCTTGGATGTTATATATGAAGACATTTATAGAGAGTTTTTTATTTGTACCTCCATCACCAACCTTTTTTCAGAGCTTTGCATTATTTTTAAAAGTGTACTTTTTTCTTGTAATTCCAGCAATTACCTCTACCTTTTTCTCTCTTTAGCCTTGAAGATCTCATGGGCTTGGACTTTCTGTACATGTTCATTCCATCCAGATTCATTCCTCTAGTACCAAAATTCAAAGAGGAATTTGTAGTTTCAATAGTATTTTTTTTTTAATTTCTTCATTCAAATATCATCAAAGTTTAGATTTATGTTTTCTAAAAAGTTACTCGCCACACTAACAAGTCAATCCCAACTATTTGGCAATGAAGATAAGCGTAACATTACCCTAATCTTGTCATAAAATTTGATGACAATAGAGCACAACTATTTTGTCATAGTATTGAAGTTATTTAAGTGTTCAACCACTGAACGATCATTTAACATCTTCATAATGAATAATCTCTTCAACAAAAAAACTTTGCTTGAATTCAAAAGCTTATCGTACGTTCTTGTTAATGCAGACATAAGATTAATGGTAGTCCACTCATTCAAAATATTGAAATCAATATATGAG
>NW_018240135.1:0-8700 GCF_001263595.1 Phalaenopsis equestris | reverse complement strand
GTACCTTCATTAGCATATTTAGTTATTTTATAGATAAAATTACATAATTATTTCAATTGCCTATTAGTGACAGATAAGCAAATTGAACGCCATCGTTGTAGTTGAAGTATTAATTTTTATTAAGCCTTAGTCTGTAGTATTATATTTCTCTCTGTGGGATCGATAACTAGGACTCCATTAGAGCCTTATAATACTTGAGCGATACCTATACTTGCGTTGACAAATTTGACTTTAACATTATTGAATATTATATTTATACATCTTAATCAATTTAGACACATCTATAAAGTCGCGATCAAGTCTTTGGACGCCGTTGCTAGAAATTAAATCTTCTAGTAGCGCCATCAAATTTTTGTATTTATCGATTTACAAAAAGTTGGTCAGCTATCCGGGACGATGACGGGGAGCCATCCGATTGTGCGTTTATCGGATGGACGGTCGAGATCAAGCAAGACAACGCTTCAGAACATAAACTGCGGGCCAAGTTAGCGCTGAGGTAGACGGCAGTGCAGCATCAAATGGGAGCACGCCGCGTGGAGCTTTGGAGCCGTCGTAGGTTGAGGTGGCGCCGTGCACTTAAATAGATAAATAGGGATTTAATTAATTCAGAAAATGACCCCTAACTTAAAAAATCCATATCTTGGTGTAGAAAAATAAAAAAAATATAAAATAAAAATACCCTCTTGCTCAGTGAACAGAGGAGAAAAATATGGAAATAATTTTAAGTCCATATGATGCATATTATATTTTTAATTAATTAAATACTAATTTGAATCTTTTGATTGTCCATGCATATAGGCATTTCATTATAGCTTGAAATTTTAGCATGTTGTTGCGTCTGTCTTAGGCAACAGTCCCTGATTTTTCCAAAGGCAGAGGAGGTTTCTAGACAGAAAATCACAATTTTCAAGTTTATATGCATAATTTGCTTAAAATAATCATCGAAATTATTATGATGCTTAGAAAAATCTAAGAAAATTTTGGAAGGTTTATGATGACTAGAGAGCCTTTGAGAAAATTTGTCATAAGCCAAGTCATTCAAAATACACCTAATCTTTACAAACCCTAAATCATTAGGATAATTAATTGTGAAAAATATAAACAATAAAATGACTTGATATTTGATCTCCACTATTGTTTAGGATCCAGAAAACTCACCATAAAAATTCCAAAATATTTTAAGTTCATTTTGTAACTTAAGTTGATTTTTAAAGATAAATAACATTTTTCGCACTAAAATGATTTTAAAAATCAAAAATATATCTTGAAAAATTATAAAACTTAGTTTTTTAAGTTCTCTGTGATCAGGGTTATTTTCTAAAAATAAAATAATATTTACAATAAAAACTTAATTTTTAACCTATTTTAAATATTTAAATAATTAAACATCCATAAAAATCATAAAATTAAACATCCATAAAAATTACAAAAATAATAAAATTTATGGAAATGTTCTAAATTGTTTCCTAAGCACTTAAGGACAACTGAGATATTTTTCCTGATTTTCTAAATAAAGATTTTGAATTTTGAAGCTTAAAATAATTTTTAAAGGCTAAAAATAGATTTTTACTAAAATAATTACAATAATTTAAGGGAAAATTAGAGAAATGTGAAATTTGTTTCTCTATGTCACTTGACATCAGCGAAATTTATTAAAAATATAAAACTTAATTTTCCACATTTAAAATATTTTATAATTAATAATCACCCCAAAAATTAAAATAATTCTTTAAATTCAAATAAAATTAAAAATCATGAAATTTGGTCCAAAGGCTTCTCTGGTCTAAGTCAACCTCCGGTAAAAATTTCAAAGGATTAGGTCTTACCTAGATCAAGTTGGGAATTTTCTTTGGAAAATCCTATTTTCGCATGAAAATAATTATGTAAATTAAATTAAATTTTGAAAAATCACATTTTCTCCTCTGATGTCTTAACTAACCCATGAATGAGGTTGGATAAAAATTTCAAAGTCATTTGGATTAAATTTGATAAATTATGAAGTTTTAGAGCCTTAGAGGCAAATATGTAATTTTAGAAATTTAGCCTTAATTAACATTTAGGCTTAATTTAAAGAGGGAAATGGGCAACCTCAGATCTTAATTTGGATGTTTGAAACATAAGGGGTTAATTGGTAGAAACCAACCTCACTTTCCTAATTGAAAAGATAGGTTAATAAATTTCTAAATTATTAAAATTTGAAAGTTTATTAAAATAAAATGAACCTAGGACTTAGGGGTATTACTTTTGAAGTCAATAATTAAACAATTTAAAACCCCTATTGTGATTTTCATATAAAATTCAAATCATAAATTATAACCACCTAAAGCTTAACATTTTCGAAACTAACTAAGACACTCACCTAGGTCTTAAGGGCTCAGTAGTGACTTAGGCTAAATCAAGTTTCATTTAAATGAGGATTAGAAAAACAAACTCAATTAAAATTAAAACATCTTTCAAACATTACAAGCCCAATTAAGACTAAAATTTGGCTAAGTGTTCCAATAACACTAACTTGCCTCTTTAAGAGTCTTCACCCACATAATTTTCAAAATTAATTTACAGATGATAATTACTTTACTCTTAGGGATAATTGAGACATCAATGTTCATTGAGCATTAGGGTGTTTATAGGATGAATTATCAAGCAACATAATAAGTTTAAAAGAGCACGGGATTTTCCACCAGGCAGCGAGAGAGTAGCACGGACCTGCTCCTTTCTGTAGATCCGTTGGATACCTCGGGAATCTACTAAAATTAATAAATTTTTCTTAACAACACATCCTTAATTAAACTTCTAAGGACCAACCAAGATATGACCTAGGGTTAGGTAGGTCGTTAAAATTTTTCTTGCCTGTTTCATATAAACTGCTTTAACATGCTTTTTGAGTTTCAGGTGGCGGAACGAGAAGACTCGTCAAGTATGCTTTTACAGTTTTAAGCATCATCTTTCTTGTACTTTCACACTAAACTTTTATACCTGCAAATTTGCATGTTGAACAACGATGTCACCTTACATGAAAACTAAAACCATCAGGATAGCCATATACCCAAAACCAAAACTAAAATCAACCAAGATAAAATTCACCACCACAACATTCAAAATATAAAACAACTAAAAATTTAATCACAAACATCACAAAAAATAATTAATACGTCTCTATTGGAAGATCGGGAACGCTTTGGAGGAGGTAACCTACGGTTGCTAACGAGGCTTCCCACGGTCTAAATGAAATTATGGAACTCATTAAGTTGAGTTTAGTAAGTTCATTTGGACTAAGTGAATCCAATAGAAAATAGTGGTGCTAGAACGAGGGAACCGTGGGATCCTAATCGGTGTCGCTCTAATCAACTTTAACATGCCCCCCATAAAAGTTTAAAGAACCTCAACCATAGGGCCACCTGATTTGACATCATAACTTAACACACTAGAAAACTCAAACTCGTCGCGGTAAGGAGCTTGGAGCTATCATGATGGGCAGCACGGCCATCTTCAACAGCAAAACCTGTCTTCCCCAGTTAAACCAATCTTCCTTCCTTAGATATAAACAATGAAGCCATTACAATAAAGCCATTAAACTTTGAGGTTGCTTGCTTATGCAACATAAATCCTCACCCCATTTTTAGGCCTTTGTATAGCCCAGCTATACAATATAAGCCCTACCTCATCCTAGGATTTTGAGGTTGTCATTCGTTACAACCTAAATCCTCACATCTTCCAGGCTATTTGTGTGATCATTTCACATGAATGTAAGCTCTAATAAATAAAATTTGTAGGATGAAACACTTAAAAATTTCTTCTCAAAATTTAAGCCAAACATTAGGATAGCTTGGGAAGTCACCGAGGTTCTCCTCTAGATCCATGACATCCTCTAGTTCTTCCTCCTTTGGATTCTATAATAAATGTTCCAAATTTAGACCAATCACGTTTCACACCTCTACGTTTGATCTCATTGAAAAATCCTACCCTTTAAAACTCCCTAAAGATAATATTTCCTGATTTTTATCGAGAGTCTTCTTAGGTGACTTTGGTCATCTAAGATGTAATTAACAATAGGGGCTTGCCCTTATAGGAAGCACGTCCGAAACTTAATAAAAATCCTATTTAATTCTTTATAATAAATAAAGGAACTTGTCAGTAAATATAATGGTTTCGCAGACCAAACGGATGTCATATATTCCTTAGTTTATTTGATCGAGCATCATCCTCAAGTCTTATGTTTATCCTTCTGGATAGATACAGGGTTTGAGATTCATCACTCTTCCATTCAAACTATGAAAATATGGGGTCAGTTTGATTTCATATTTTTCTAAACTAAATATATATGTAAATTAAAACGTCCTTCCGAAGTAAGCGACGGGATTTTGATTTTGGTGACTGACAGCTTCTTACGGGCAACTCCTCCAACCAAAAATAGAGCCAACAATTATATAATAGAACCTCTTACCCGGGTTCAAATTTCTTTCTTATAATCCTCTGATCATGTCATATATTTATTTTCTCTTTATAGAATTTTGCATTACCATATGTTTCATTTCTAATCTCTTCAAGTTCCTTGAGTTGCAATAATCTTTTCTCACAAGCATCCTTTAAATTAAAACTGAATTCTTTATTAGCCCAAAATGCTTTATGTTCCAACTTTACTGATAAGTGACATGTTTTAGGCATGTTTTTTTTCCAAAAATAAGTCTATATGAGGAAATTCATATAGGAGTCTTATAAGTAGTTTTGTATGTCCATAATGTAGTATCTAATCTAGTAGACCAATCTAATTTATCAGGATTTACAACTTTTTCTAAAATTTGTTTCATTTCATAATTTGATATCTCTACTAGACCTTTAGTTTGTGGATGATAAGTAGCAGAGAATCTATGCAAAATATTATATTTTTTAATCAACTTCTCGACCCTCTTATTCCTAAAATGGGATCCTCCATCAGTAATAATCACTCTCGGTATTCTATATGTTGTAAAAATATTTTTATTTAAAAATTTTGAAACACTTCAAGCATCACCTTTAGGTACAGCAATATGGACATATAATCAATAGCAAGCAATATATATAAATTTCCAAATGAAGGCATAAATGGTCCCATAAAATCTAATCCCCACACATAAAAAATTTCAACTTCCAATGTGTAATTCGGAGGCATTTCATTTCTTTTAGAAATATTTCTTACTAGCTGACATCGATCACATGTTTTAATATATTCACTAAAATCTCTTAAAAGAGTTGGCAAATAAAATCCAATTTGCAAAATTTTATGTGTAGTTCTACTAGTTTCAAAATGTCCTCCAAATTCAGAATCATGACATCATTCAATTATTTATTCAATTTCTTCGTAAGGCACACATTTTCTAATGATCAAATCCTTACACTATTTAAATAAATATGGGTCATCCCAAAAATAGAATCTTGCATCATGAATAAATTTCTTTAATTGTTGATTCCTTACATCTGATGGTAGAATATCACTCACAATATAATTTACTATATCATCATACCACGGTATATTCTTTATATCAATACTATACGATTTTTCATCAGGGAAATTTTCTAAAATTTCATTTGCAAAATAAATTAATATTTCTTGTTCTAGCCTAGGCAAATGATCAGTTATTTGATTATCAGCTTTCTTTCTATTTACTAACACAAAATCAAACTCTTGTAGTAGAAGTATTCATCTAGTTAATCTACGTTTAGCATCCTTCTTTTTCATCAAATATTTGATAGCACAATGGTCTGTATGCACTAGACATTTAGCTCCAATTAAGTAAAGTCTAAACTTATCAAAGGCACAGGCAGTAGCTAATAACTCTCTTTCAGTAGTGGTGTAATTACTTTGAGCATTATTTAGAGCCTTACTAGCATAATAAATTATTTTAAAAACTTTATCATGCCTTTGCCCTAAAACAAGTCCTATAGAATGATCACTAGCATCGCACATTATTTCAAATGGTTTCTCCCAATCAGGTGAAACTATTATAGGAGCAGTGATTAATTTTTCTTTCAGTAATTCAAATGCTTTTATGCATTCCTCATTAAAATTAAATTCCATATCCTTTTCTAAAATTTAACATAATGGCTTAGTAATTTTTGAAAAGTTTCTTATATAATGTTAGTAGAAACTAGCATGTCCTAGAAAACATCTTACCCCTCTAACAGTAGTAGGAGGCTGTAATTTTGTAATAACTTGATTTTTTTATTAATCTACTTCCATGCCATTTTCAAAAATTTTATGCCCAAGTACAATTCCACCTGCAACCATAAATTGACATTTTTCCCAATTCAGTACTAGGTTGATTTTTTTACATAGTTCCGGAACTTTTTCTGAGTTATTTAAGCATAATTCAAATGAAGTTTGGAGTATAGAAAAATTATCCATAAGTACTTCCATTCCATGTTCAATTAAATTAAAAGAAATTAACATTATACATCTTTGAAATGTCGCGGGTGGGTTACATAGTCCAAAAGGCATTCTAAGAAAAGCAAATGTTCCATAAGGGCTTGTAAACATTGTTTTTTCTTGATCCTCAGGAGCAATCAGAATTTGATGATACCTGGTATATCCATCCAGAAAACAGTAATATTTTTACCTAGCCAATCTATCCAACATTTGGTCTAGAAATGGTAAAGGAAAATGATCTTCCCTGGTGGCTACATTTAATTTTCTATAGACTATACAAATTTGTCAGCTAGTAACTTGTCTTATTGGAATTAATTAATTTTTATATTTATTTCTTTTTCCTTCTCCCCCCCCCCTGCCACTTCTACTTTCTTTGGAACACAGTGGATCGGACTTACCCAGCACTGTCTGAAATAGGATATATAATTCCAGCATCTAACCATTTTAAGATTTCCTTTTAACAACTTCTTTCATTATCAGGTTTAATCTCCTCTGAGGATCAGCTTTAGGTTCATATTGTTCATCCAATAGAATTTTGTGCATACAAATTAAAGGACTGATTCCTTTAATATCTGCTAATGTCCATCCAAAGGACTTATTATATCTTTTCAACGTTTCTACTAATTTTTGCTCTTGAAATTCAGTGAAATCATAAGATATAATAATAGACAATGTAGATGAAACTCCTAAAAACACATATCTTATATGGGTAGGTAATACTTTCAGTTCAAGTTAAGGTGGTTTAATACTTGAAGGAATAAGAATTTTATTGTCATTTTTTGAAAGGTCTAAAATTTCAAATTTTTCCTAAACATAATCTAAATTCTCATTTTTTATTTCATTCTCATAAGTCTCTTCTTGCCTTAATTTTTCTTCAAACATTCCCTTAAATCACTCATTGCTTATATAATCAGTAACCTCCATTCTAAAACATTCATTATCTTTTTCTATCATAGGATATTTCATAGGTTTAATTATTATTAATTTTTACTTCTTGATCATTGACTCTCATTATTAATTGTCCTTTTTGCACATCTATCACAGCTCTCCCTGTTGCAAGGAATGTCTCCCCAAAATAATAGGAATCTCCTTATCTTCCTCCATATCTAATACAATAAAGTCTACAAAAAAATAAATTTATCCACTTTCACTAATACATCTTCTATAACTCCTTTAGGATATGTTATTGATCAATTAGCAAACTGAAGAGTTATAATTGTAGGAGAAATCTCTCCTAAATCTAAACGTTTAAAAAATTGATAGAGGCATAAGATTAATACTAGCTCCTATATCACATAAGGCTTTTCCAAAAAATTTCTCACCAATAGAATAAGGTAAGTAAAACTACCAGGATCTTTTAACTTTTCAGGAAGCTTTTTATGAATAATTGTACTTTTTTATGAATAATTACACTACACTCTTCCTGAGTGCAACGATCTCATGATCTGCAAACTTCCTCTTCTTGTTTAATACATCCTTCATAAATTATACATAACTTGGCATTTGTTCCAAAGCCTCAATGAAAGGAATATTTATCGTTAGCTTTTTAAGGATTTCAAAAAATTTTGTAAATTTTTTATCTTTATTCTTCTGCTTCAATCGTTGAGGAAACAAAGGTGGCAGTTTTTCTAAAGAAATTTTATTGCTTTATTTTCATCGTTGTCGTTTTCAATTTCCACCTTCTTCTTCTCAAAGTCAGTTTCTCTTTGGATTCTTGTCTCCACTACTTTGCTACTTTGTAATTGAATAGCTTTAATTTACTCCTTATTCTGATCTTTTTTATTAGCTTCAATAGTGCTAGGAAGAATTCTTGAACATCTGTTACTAATTGCAGTAACATTATGTCCTAACTGATTTTCAATATTTCTAATTACAGCTCTTTAATTTTGTATTTGATTTCCTATGTTCAACATCACTTCTTTCAGAGTCAACTTCTTCTCCTTAACTTGTGAGTTATTGCTAAATTTAAGAGGATAATAAGGTCTATAGTTAGGATTCCCTTGGTTATTTAATTTTTCTAAGGGGTTCACTGAATTGTTATAATTATTCCAACTAGGATTAGGGTGATTTTTCCATCCGGGATTATAATAATTAGAATAGGGATTAATATTTCAATTATTTATAGCATTCTTAGTTTCCTAAGATAATTGAGTATCAATTATCTCTCCTAGTGAATTTTCCTCTAATACTGGTGGTATTTGAGAATGGTTCACTCCAATGTGATCAATCTTTTTTAATATAGTGGCAATTTGAGATGTAAAAGTAAACATTTGTTGACCTCACTTTTGGTTGAGGTC
>NW_018240134.1:4897-5312 GCF_001263595.1 Phalaenopsis equestris | reverse complement strand
GGTTTAAAACTGAAGCAATCAGTGGTTGAGGAACAAAAGCCATAGATCTAAGAGTCGAGCAGCAGGTAGCTTCTGGGTTTGAGTCGTGCTTCAACCGGAGCTCTTTGCTGCTCGATTCACAGAGCAAGGATCAAGCGACACGTCATAGAAGGGATTACGACAATGTGTTGCCCGTCGCTACCTTCCCAGTGAGCTCGTGAGACAATCTAGAAAATGACGCGATCGAACGAACGATACTGAAGAGCGAAACGAAGTGAACGAGCGAAAGGCTAGGGCACAGCGACGCGATCCCCCACTTTTCTTCTTTGAGCAGGAGCCTATGAACCGTTGTGGCTACCCGTATCGTCGTGGGGTATATATATATATATATATATATATAATATACATATGTGGCGCCCCGCTCTTCTCGGGGTCG
>NW_018240134.1:0-3985 GCF_001263595.1 Phalaenopsis equestris | reverse complement strand
CAACTGGCTACTCGTCCGGTACTTGTTGCCCCTACATGAAAAGCAACAACGAAGAATGAGCAACAAAGAGCTCAGTGATCAGGGCCAACAAAAGATTTTATACATGAAAAAGAAATAACGTGCATGCTTATATGAAACTATACATGTCTACACACAAGTCATAACATATAATAGAGAACAAAAAAAGAGAACATGCAGTAAAAAAATCAATACTATAGTGTAAAAATATGTCATAAGCATGATATCATAAATATAATAAAAAATATGTTCATAGGCATGTTCACGAGTTGTTTATCGTATATAATCATAACAGTGTCATTTCATAATAATTCACTTGTAAATGTATAAGACTCAACTATTTTCAAATCTTTTCATCATGAGTCATCACTTTGCCTCAAAGACTATATAAACTATAAATAAATGTTGGGTTTCCCCCAACATAACAGTTATCAATAGCCCCCTTGATGTTTATAGTTCCCTAACATTTTGTCATTGTCTAACCTAATGGTTCCCAGAGTTTCGTCCCCGTATAAATATCAGAAGTCAGGACAACTACAACTCTTAGTTTACTAGCAAACACTTATGTGATAATTTATCCATAACATTACTCGTGACATTTCTTAAAGCATAATACCTGTAGCATAAATTCATAGTCATTTTATATTACATATATGAATCGTAAATGAATACATAACATAACATCACAGACATAATAAAAGAAGTTAACTTGCATTCATATATTTCAAGCAGGTATTCATCTACAGTATGCATGAATTTCTAATTGTATTCTTAACAAATGAAAAATCATATGAAAACCTATAGAATATTATTTTACTTAAATTAACATAAGATTATTTCATCTAACTTGATGGAGCAGCTGCACAAAGAGCGTCCACACGCTCGTCTCGAGCTAGCCGCCTCATATAAACCTAGAAATCATAGACATCGCAGGGTTTTATGAAATTCCAACTCAATTCGTGATTTAACCAAAAACATAACTTATTTGCCTAAAACATATCTCAAATGGGTTTCTCGGCATAAATTCGTTATTCTGAAATGACCTATTTTCTCTCCCCAACTCTTCCTAACAGCTTATTTTTCACTTCACCCTCGCTAATATCGTGCTAAAACCCACGCAGAAGCTTGCAAACCACTTTTGACGCTTCTAACACAAGATGGCGCATCTGACGGCTATCGAAAATGAGAAATGCATGAAAAAAGAGATAAATGCTAAAACGAAAGGGTGAGAAAGAAATGAAAGTCTACAATAGCGAGGAAGAGGGATTCACACTTTAAGAATTCTCCCCGAAACTTCGAATCAAGGCCTGCGGCTTCCCTCATGCCGCTTGGTTTACTGTTTGCCCTTTGCTACAGTATGTGGGGGCGATTCTCTGAGGTAATTCGCGAGATGCTCCAGACGGCTAGACCGAACAGGAAGAGGGAGAATCTGAAGAGAGGAAAGGAAAGCGGAAGAGGGGAAGAAAAGCAAAGCACTGGAGCCCTATTCGACCAAATGCAGTAAATAAAATGTCGTGAGAGTTGGTTGGCTACAATAATGCGAGAATTAGGGTGGGATTAGGACTATGATTAAAAGATTAATTAGGTTAAATAGGCTACAATAATGCCAGAATTAGGGAGGGATTAGAACTATGATTAAAGGATTAATCAGGTTAAATAATCATATAACTTCTGAATTTCATATCTCACAATCCATTCATAATTAATATTTAGAGCTTTATATGGAATTGATTGATTTCATGCATAGAATTTTATAAAATTATTTGGATAGAATTCTAGAGGATGTGAAATTTATGGTACTTTTAAAATTGATCGAGTTTTACCAGGTTTCTCGAAATTTGAGTGTAACATCTCTTCCTTATAAAAATTCCGTCCTCGAAATTTCTGATTCACTTGAATAGGAAGAGATATTTCAGTAGCATTTCTTCTTTTTACCATGTAGCTTCTTTTTCAGGCCTACACTTCCACTTTATTTTGACAAATGAAATATGTCTATTCCCCACCCTCTTAACATCAGTTTCTAATCTTCTCAAGCTCTTCATATATGTTAAATATTTCTGCACTTCAATTTTTTCATCTGTTGAAACCCATTTTCTCAGCTGTCATGAATATTTGACACATCTGAGGTAATGTTATATTGTAGGCAATTGGTCCAATCTTTTCTATAATTTCAAAAGGCCCAATGTTCTTGAGACTCAGCTTGCTTCCTTGACCAAAACTAGTTGTACTTACTTTTCAATGGTCTGACTTCTAAAAATACGAATCTCCAACTTCAAATTCTATTACTTTGTGCTTTGGGTCGTAATATTTATGTTGTCGATCCTAAGCACTTTTCAATCTATCTCTGATTAGTCTGATTTTCTTTGTAGCTTCATCAACTAAATCTGGACATAACATTTGACATTCACCTAATTCAACCCAACTCAATGAAATTCTGCATTTTCTGCCAAAAACTATTTCATAAGCCATTTTGATGCTGGAGTGATAGTTATTGTTGAGGTGAACTCTATCATTGAAATGTGATCTTCCCAACTACCTCCAAAGTTGAGAACACAAATCCTTAACAAATCTTTCACTACCGGAATTGTTCTTTCTAATTTTCTACCAGTTTGTGGATGAAATGCAATGTTAAAATACAATTACGTGCTCAAACATTGTTGAATGTCTTTCCACAACCTGGACTTGAATCTTCCATCTCTATCAAAAAAGATAACTTTTAGAATGCCATACAATCTGATAATTTCTTTTACATACAATCTAACCAGCTTTTCCACTGAAATTGGCAAAAAATGAGTGAACTTTCTTAGCCTATCAATAATAACTCAAATATTGTCGTGACCCTGTCTGGATTGCGAAAATCTCATAACGAAATCCATAGCAATTTCTTCTCATTTTCATTCAGGTATCGTCAACAATTAGAGCAATCCGCTGAGTCTCTGATATTCAACTTTCACAATCTGACAAGTCTAACATTGAGGTCATATTCAACAACATCCTTCTTTATACCTGGTCACCATAATGCAAAGTTCAAATCATTGTACATTTTTGTACTATATGGATAAGCTTTATAAAAACTTTCCCATCTCAAATTAGAATTAGCAAGTATTCAAAACTACAATTTATTTATGATAATCTCATCTTCATCCAATGTCATGTCAGACATCTTTCCTGATTTAAATTGTTTTAGAAGTTTCAGATATCACTGCTAACTTTTTTGAGCTACTTTAACTCTATCAATTAACGTTTGTTGCACTGCCAACTGATATAAATACCCACTGTCTTTTGATCTTCTAACTTTCAACTGTAAGGCATCAATTTCTTTAATCAACTCGGCCTCTAAATGATAATACAACTTGCAATGCTAGTGTATTTATAGCTCAAAGCATCGACAACAACATTAGCTCGGCCAGAACAGTATTGTATATCCAGCTCATACTCTTTACTCAACTCTAACCATCTTCTTGCATCAAATTTAGTTCTTTTTGTATGAAAACGTACTTCGAACTTTGATGGTCAGTGAATACCTTGCATTTCACGCCATACAATTAATATCATCATATCTTGATAGCAATAACTACAATAGCTAACTCCAAGTCATGCGTCAGATAGTTCCTCTCATGTGGCATCAACTGTCTGGATGCATAAGCTATCACATTTCTATCCTTCATTAAAACACATCTAATGCTTTAGAATGACGCATCACTGTAAATCTGAACTCCTGTGTTTGATGTAAGAGCTAACACTGGAGCAGTGGTCACATGTTCCTTCAATTCTTGAAAAAGCTATGCTCACATTCTACAGTCCACTTAAAACAGACATCTTTTCTCATCAGCTTGGATAACGACATAGTTATTTGCAAAAAATCTTTTGGCAAACCACCTCTAATATCCTGCCAAACCGAGAAAACTGCGTACCACTGTAATATTCCTTGAAGTAGGCCATTCCATAATTACTTTCACCTTCTAAC
>NW_018240133.1:0-456 GCF_001263595.1 Phalaenopsis equestris | reverse complement strand
TAATATTATTTAGACTCATAGAGATCAAAACGTGTGAAGACTTACATCTGTCCGACCATATTTGGAATCTACTGATCAGATGAGTCAATCATCAGAAGAGGAATGACAGATCTACACATCGAGTAGGAAGAAGAAGAATGAAGATATACTTGAGCTCAGGACTCGGCTCAGTAATCTAATGAATGATATTTTGGTTACTACGGAGAATGGTACACACATTATTAATTTGTTAGCCAACTCACTTCCGAGAACTAGAGGCAGGAGGACTAAAGTGGGACGTCCCTAGCACTTTTGTGCCATTTTGTGGCTTTTTTGGTTTTTTACCTTTATGTATCTTTGCTTTATCTGGGTTTTGTGTGTTGTATTGTATGAGTTGGGCTTTTTTTTAGACACTCTCATACAACATTTCTTTATCTTTTTTGTATTAATATATTTGCCCTCCGGCTTTATATATAT
>NW_018240132.1:0-901 GCF_001263595.1 Phalaenopsis equestris | reverse complement strand
TGGAAGATTATTCAATGCTTGTGGAGAGGACTAGGCAGTGGAACTTGATTTAAAAATAAATTTGGAATTAAAATAAAAAATGTATTTTTAAGTATTTTTCTAATTAAAAATAATAAAAAATTACAAAAAATATAAATGTATTCCAAACTATCACAAAATATTCCCTAGTTAAAGACAACAACTTTCGAGTGCTTCCATAAATTATAAAGATAAAAAAAAAAATTGAGTATTTAATCTATTTTTCCATAATTTTATAAACAATTGGCTAAAATAATTCTAAAAAATAAAATAAAACTTAGAAAATAATAAAATCAATCAGAGGGATAGATAAAAAATAAAAAGTACTTTTAAAATATATATATATATATATATATTCTATTTATTTACCTATTAAAATCAATTAAAAATTTATAAAAATCATGGAAATTGCTCCAAATAATCCTATGACCTTTAAACATTGGGTTTACTGTAGGTTAAGTTGTAGTAGGGTATTTTATCAACGTGCGAATTTAAGTGTTCTGAGTCATATCCTGGTGGGTCTTTAGATTTTGTGGACGATTTTCCTCAATTCAATATTACTGAGCACAGTTAAAACATGAAAGACACTTAATGTAATTAGGTCAGTCAACTCAGTAATACTAGCAAAGCTATATAAACTTAGAATGTCTCGGAGATTCTAAAGTTGTTTGGGGTCATTTCCTGAACACCTTTACAAGAGTCTGGACATTTTAGATGGCAATAGGAACCCTTAAATAAAAAATTGTTGGAGTTCAAGGAATATTTTGTGACATTTTGGAATATATTTAGATTTTTGCAATTTTTTAATTTTTTAATTACTTTTAATTAGAAAAATACTTTAAAATATTATTTTTATTTTAACTTCAATTTTATTTTAAAAATG
>NW_018240131.1:0-389 GCF_001263595.1 Phalaenopsis equestris | reverse complement strand
ACATATCACACCACCATCTTACAAAATTTTCCTTTCAGTCTAAACAATATTGTTCAATCACATAAAAGGTCTGGAGCATTTCTTTACTTCAACTAACGAAATTCAATTCTACTAATAACATCCCAATCTATCAACCATCACTTTGAACAACAGACCCAAGATATCTAATACTTTATCACTAATACTTTATCGCCTTTTAATAATTGATCACACATAGTTACAACTCTTTCCTTAGAGATACTACTATGAAAATTGCATTCCATTTTAGTTCTACTCAAATAAAAGCCTTTTGACTCCAATGTAGACCTCCATAAATTAAGTTTTTCTTGAGATTTTCTTTAGTCTTATTCATGAGAAGAATATCATCAACAAAAGCATACACCAAGGTA
>NW_018240130.1:0-317 GCF_001263595.1 Phalaenopsis equestris | reverse complement strand
CCTGGATAGTCTTCCCGTCATCTCCAACTGAAACTCAAAACGCATGTAAGAGCATTTTATGTAAAGCGAGAAAATAAGTTTTCTAGATTATATCTTGGTGAGTCCTTATTAGTTTGATTAAGGATGATTTTACTAAGCAAAACATATCAAGTTTAGTAGGTCTCTGAGGTATCCAAAAGCTCAGGAGAAAAACGCAGGTCTATGCTTCCCTCTCACCGCTTCGTGAAAAGGCTCGAGCTCAATTAAACTGATTATGTTGCGTAATAATCTATCCTGTAAATTTCTCTAGTGTTTCAATGAACAGTGATGTTTCAATT
>NW_018240129.1:0-8059 GCF_001263595.1 Phalaenopsis equestris | reverse complement strand
AAAAGGTGAGCTGAGGATGAAGTGAGAGAAAAAACAAGTGAGTAGAGAAGGAAGAGTCATTAGATTCGATCAGAGAGGCTCCAGAGAAGCGTTGACCTATTGTCGGGAAGGATTTGGGTGGTTCGATGACTAGCCTGTCAACTAAAGCCCCTATTAAGGTCTCGAGCAAGCCAGAAACTGTTAGTGCTTCTTAACCAACTAGAGCACCAGGAATAAGTGGTGGTTACCAGCCATTCAGAGAGAAGAGCTATTGATATTCTTCCACTACTGAATGTGGGTGGAGTCACCTAGTATGAGGTGAAGAGGATGCTAAGTATGTATTTGTATTTTTGTTATAAGGATTTGCTTATTTTTTTCTTCTTTCTTATCAATCTCTTTCTAAATCAGACGAGGACATCTGGATCAGGGGTTGGCACCTTATTGGTGATGGCCTGGATCAGGCAGTGGTGGTGGCTCATGTGTGCTAAGAACCAACTAGAAGAGAGGAAAACATATATAGTAAACTCCATGGCTAGCCCTATCAAAATCTATGAGGAAGTGGTTTATAGACGCAGGATGTCTCTGAGAGCATTGACCCATTTCCTAGACAAAGTAGAGGTTCCTTTGGCTTGAGTGGTTGAGACTTGGGGAGAGGAGAATGTGCAGATGCCTAAATAAAGTGTTGTTCTGACTGGAAGAGATGTGAGGAGAGACAACTACTCTTCAGCAAGAGGTTTCTATACCTTGGGAGGATGCTATTGTGTAGAGAGCACAAAATAAAGTTGATTGAGTGAATCAGTTCAAACTTGGTGGTTAGATGTTTTATATAAGGTTATTGAAGAAGGGCATGGCCAAGAACCAATTTGTAAAGTACCTTTTCTCAAAATAGTAATTGAAAAAAATTTCTTTATTTTTGAAATAAAATTTTATTTTCATTTTCTTCTCAATTTATATGTTCATATGATGCTTTTCTCTTGAAATCTTCATGCAATCCTTCATCTTCCACTACATCTTTATAAATAGGAACTGAAGTAATCATTTGCGCATCAGTTACCTTTCTCTCTGGGATTCTATCATTAATTTTCTTCCCTTCATTCTAGCTTTTCATTTTATGATGGCTCCAAAGCACACCCTCAAAACTTCAGTCTAGTAGCTGCAATCTGGTAGTAGGTTTTGTCTCTAGTAAGAGGTGGCCTTCATGGAAGAGGCTTTTATTTTCAACTCAACCATCAAGTTTTGGGTCGATCGTCTGGATAAGAGGACCACCAATTTATTTGATGATGACTTGGTCATTTACAAAGACCATTTGAGGTATGGGTTGTGGTTGCTTATTTGTGAGGAGCTTCAAGTGATCTTTAAATGTTATGGAGTATTCCAACATAGCTTAAGTTGAATTATATTGCAGTGATAATGATCTACGTAGTCTATATTGGCAGAAAGGGATTCCATGGTTGATCAACTTGTTCAGCCACATGTTCTCTTTTTGAGTGGAGCCCAATGGGTATGTACAGTTTGGAGCTGTCGGTCGGTTCCAGTTCTTAGGCTTGGAAAACAAAGTGAAGAACTAGAAGTTAAAGTTATTCTTTGCCTCATCCTATTCAATCAAAGCTATCATGATTGCTCTGACCATAGATGCCATCAATAAAATGAAGGGGATAGACTATTCCCGGATGAAGAAGTTTTCTAGTATATTGTTTCATCAACCGAAAATAGAATTTTTTTCTTAGGATGTTCAATCGAATGACGGTGGAGTTGTGGGTTTCCTATGATGTGGAGGACGCCAAGAGGGAGGTGAAAGTCACTGCTAAAACTACCTAGAAGAAAGCTAAAGCTGAGGCAAGGGCAATTATATTTCCTGCCCAAGAAGTCACTACGACCGAGGGAAGGTTGTTGTAGCTTATGGAGATGAAGCCCGTATTATAGGCTCAGAAATTGTTTTTCTATCTCTCCAACTACGCTGGTGATTCAGAGGATCTCTACTTATGAAAGAACCATTATAGGAAGGAGACCCTCAGCTTTCACTACCACTTATATGCTAGGTGCAGCTCCTTCAGGTGCGAGTCGGTGAGAACTTGGAGAGCCATTCGGTTACTCTGAAGAGAGCTAAGCCGAGGAAAAGACCTATGAGGAAAAGGAAAGAACATGTCCCACTTCCTATAAGTTAGATGTTATGTTTATTGGGTTGTTTTCTCTGAGTGAGTCTAGTTGGCCTGTATCTATTGCTCAGACTTAGTCAGAGACAAAATCAAAGGTGGTGTCTCATAATAAGGTGCAACATTGAAAAGGGAAGGAGTCTATTTTTGAGTCAGCTCCTCCCCTCCCTCCCTTTTTTTAGAAAGCGATGAAGGTTTCCCTAGTTAACTGGGTTCCCTACCAAAGTAAGGTGACACAAATATGAAATAGCTCTGATGGTGACACACTACCATTGATCGAGAGGTGGACTGGTATAATGGCTCTACGTCAGCTAAAGTTTACCCTTATGTGTCTGTGCAAGTGAACATATCTTGGGCTTTTTCCAAGTCTCTCGAAGTGCTTGAATATCCTAAGCTTTATTAAAATATGTTCTACATCATCTCGAGGTGTGGGAGGCTTCTCACCTCCAGTTGATGGCGCTTGTTGGCATCACTTTTGGAAGTCATGTGTGTGAGATGTCTGCTTGAATGACCTGAGATTATATTTCATGCATACATAGCTTCCTAAAGCTCGATATATCCATTTGAGATCCTCTGGAGTATGTTGAGGGGTACACTACTAGGGTCTTTCTTCTAGACTTTAATTGTTGCTTAGATGAATGCGAGTCTGAATTTGGTATGTCAGATGGATTCAATTAGACTAAAGGATCTCATCTGTCATATCACGTATGAATCAGACAGAGACTGGCTCAATCATTAATGAACTTGTCCAGTTGACAAAACAGACTGCGTGAGCACGTCCGAAATGTTGATTTTACTGAGGGAGAATGCTCTTTTATTGAGATTGAGGAACATAACATAAAAAAAAGTATTAAGAAAATGTTAAAATCCGAAGCAGCAAAAAAGGGAGCTCGTGCCCTTTCTTTCTTTCATGATGCCCTAGTCACACAGCTTCTTCCCATGCTTGGCCCATCGTCTCTCCCTTCCCTATTTGGCCAAAGCCCTCATAAGCAAGTCTCCCGTCGGTGAGCCTCCCTCTTGCCAGCGGTGCAGCCCCTTTCCCTTATCTCGACTTGTGTAGCTCTTTTCATGCTCGAAAACTCTCATATGTGTTGGAAATCATCACTCCCTCTCGGCTCGCGAAACTGCTAGACACTGCGCCTACCTTCAACCACCAAATGCCCTTGCTTATCTTCCCCTTGCCCGGCTTGAGACCATAATGTCAGTCTCCCCCTTTTCTTGGCCAAAAAACTCACAGTTTAGACCTTAACCTCCCTTGCTATCGGAGTCTCGAGATGCACCTCCTCTCTCCAGTGACTCTCCGGGATGTAGTCACCAATAGAGGTAGCAAGGAAGCAATGGCAGAATTGCTACATAAAGAGACCCAATAAACACATTTTTTTCTCTTCTCTACTCCATTCCACTCCAACTAGAGCATCAACTACTTGAAAAGTAAATGACGGGATTGCAACATGCAAAGACCTAAAAATCCTAACTTTCTGCTCCTACTGTGGTGTTCCTGCTCGAAACGATGGAGGCAGATGAAAGATGGATGGCCAAATGTATAACTAAAATTAATAAAGCTCGGATTTGTGAAATTAGTTTCTTTATTTTGTTCAAACAGATCGTCTGACTATATTTAGGTCAAATACAGGTTACATATTCCAAATTTGACACAAGCAAGCCCCCTTACCAATGTACATGTTGATCATAGTTTCATATAATATAATCTTTTTTATGAGTACTTGTACACCTTGCGTATTATCACTCTCATTCTCTATACGTCCTACGTGGTATGTCGGTGCATGGCTTGAACCCAACAGTCTGTAACTGGTAAAGGGAATGCGATTGCAACCATTACAAAGGAAGAACTCCTCCAAAATTTGATGCATTTATTTTTTATCAAGCTTACAAGGTTCTTTGCTAGAGAAACAGGATTAGATTCTATGATTAGAAGAGTGTTAGGTTAGCAAGCTGTTTTCGTGGACTAACTCTATGAATCTGAGAGATTTTCCTTGAGACTGAGTAATCACGTGATTGTTCAGTGACTTCACCCCTTTGTGAATGGGTTGAAGACACATTGATTTAGAGAATGAGAAAATTCCTTTGAGCCTTATTTCCTAGATTGCAAAGGCTATGTCCTTGAGGGAAAACCTTCATTTTTGTGAAGGTTTTCTTTTCGTGCAAAAGTTCCTTCACATTGTCAAACAATTAGAGGTAAGCCTTCCATTACGTTGTGTAATGAACAACACATACGACATCAGCTCCATCCTGGAACCCATGTGTGATCATTAGGAGTGTTTTGACTTGCCATCAAAATGTGATTGAGTGTGTTTATAATTTGCATGTGATCATTTATTTAAATGTGCATCTAAAAAATGATTTATTTTGCATATTCACTGGCTCAACCGCCCACTTTAGGGTGGTTTGACCGGTCGCTTGGTATCATCCAACTTGATCGACTGTCCCTAATCGTACGCCTTGATTGTTCAATTGATATTTGTCGACTCGACAGCCCGCTTTAGGTCGACTTAACTAGCTGTTCAGTGTCATTTAGTCCAATCAATTTTCCTTTATCGGATGCCTTTTTTAGTTGACTAATATCAGTCACCTCGACCGCCCTCTTTAGGCCGACATGATCGGCCCCCTTTTATGCCAGCTTGATAAGCCACTCAATATCGTCCGGTTTGATCGGCTCTCCCTTACTGGATGGCTGCGTTACTCAACTGATATCAAGCGGTCCGGCAACATACCTTTGGATGACCCATTTTGATTACTTTGCATGTGGCATTTAACATGTTCATTGCATATATAGGACACCATACTTGTCTTTTGCATATGATTGCCACATTTTATACAATCACACTGAGCCTACAAGTCATATGCCCTAATATTTGGACTTGGGTGTGGTTTGATATGCTATATATGTTCACTTTAGCAACTGTAGCAGGCTAAACCACTTTAGGATCATAATGTGAATGTTCACACCTATTTGGAAATTCATATTATGCTTAATTATTTAGTAAGCTACATATGTTCGCTTAAGCAGCCGTAGCAAGCTAAAAGATCCTTTGAGGTACAATGTGAATGTTTACTGCTGTTGGAATAGTAATATTATACTCAATCACTTAGTGTGCCACACATGTTCACTTGAGTGATCGTGGCATGCTATCTCATATTTGCATCTTGCTTGTGCATCACTTAGTCTATTTGGATGGCAAATTGATTTTCTTAGATGAGTGACCTATTTGTTGGTCGTAATACTAAAACAAGCATTGCTCATGAGGATAACTCAACGAGCAATGCAAGTTTTCGCTTTATGACTAACTTGTTTATGACCGTGGTAAGGCTCTAAGGACTCTAAAGTACATCACTTGCATGTAACTTATCCATTTTTATTATTTCTATATTTTAAAATTATAAAACATATATTTTTAGATTATGTATTATGAGCCTTAATTTTAAAATTATATAAGTTAGGCCATATGTGAGGCCTCCTCTTTTAAAATTTCATCCATAGTAATGCATTTTAGATCCTTTGGATCTTTACGAAGGGGTCTGTTTGACGACCTTATCAAAGTTATACACCTAGACTTTACCTTGCACCGTACACACAAACTTAGATGTTATGAATTAGACACTATGTGGTAGATGATACGCTAGGCTAAGATTGGGTGCTTAAGTAGTCTTTGTAAGGCTTGATTATTATTCCTTGCTTTATTTGTGCCCTAGCCATTAATTTTTTGTGTGTTACCTTTGTGTGTTTAATGGTTGTGACACATGCAATAGAATATTAGAGGCAGACATCTTGCAGGGAGCCATGTCTAGTAGGGAGGACTCGTGATGATTCAAACGCCTTCTCTGCAGGCGCTGTTAAACTCTCCTCTCACCTGGCATGGTTCACTATGTTGCATGTATATAACTTTATGCTAACATGAGTTTTATGAAAGTTTAATTTTTTTTTTGAATTTTTATGCACTTTTTAGAGTCCTAGGATAGAGTGTGTAGTGAAAATAAGATACGAGCATGAGTTTTGAGGCGCTTGAGGCATGGAAACTTGTGGCGAGAACCATGAGCAGATGCTTATGTCTTGTTTCTTTATTCTTCATGTGATGTTGATGTATGCAAACTAATTTGATGATTAATTCAAAAAATTTTTAAGTAAAGATGCACCTAGGGTCCCCATGTAAGAAAATGGTCTTACATAAAAGATTTTAAACAAGTCATCATTTTTTTAAAACAAACTTCATCATTGTGTGAGTTTCAATAAAATCTTTCAAATGAGTACTTCCATGCTCAATTCCGACCCCATATGGGTACCTTCTGAGCAAACAATATTTTAGAGAAAGAATATGATAATTAGGAAAGATAAAATGATAATTTGACCATAAAACCTTCAAAATGACTTCAAATCAACTCTAGGGTTCAACAAAATTTATTCTAAAATTAATAATACATCATTTAGACAAATAAAATTCAATAAAAACTTTTGGTCAAAATTGTTTATTTTCTCTCTCCTAAGGAAGAGCTCACTTTGACCAGTCATATCATTCTATCAAGCTTGAATTGGCCAAAACCAATTATTTCCTTGAACTTTTATCTATCAAATGGAACAATGTAATTTTTTTGACCGTAACCACTCATAACCACCTCCAAACTTTAAATGACCATATCTTGAGCTAGAGCATTCCATGTTTAAAATAGTTTATACCATTGGAATTCTTGTTTTATCTTCTTTCAAATCACATATAAATTTTTTTTTTCCAATATTTTATGCACAATTATGAATTTTACTCCATAATTGTTCAAATTTATACTAATGCCACTCAATCTAGACCACTCATTTAATTCCCCATCTAACCACACTTCCTTGGACATGTCACTTATCCTTGTGCTCAATTTCAATTGGTCGACATGTCATCATCCAAAATTCTCCATCAATTCCCTCCAAAACAAGTTAATACCACACATTTCAAATTTCCAACTTCCCTCTTCATCTAACCCATCCACTCCCATATTAACCACTTTGCCGCCCACTTTCTCCCCCATTATCTCCAAAACCACCAGCTATAACCTCCATTCCTTGGTCCTCTCCATTCCTCACGCCACAACATCCCAATTCTCCCAAAGATTCCACAAAAATTTGCCTCCCATCTCTGATATTCCTTTTCCATCATTTCCTCTCTCAATCCCTTCTCCCACACCATAACCAAGAGCTTCATTGTCAAAACTAAGAATCTTTTATTATTTCCTTAATAATTTATATAGATCAAAGAAGGGAAAAATTAAAGGAAAGGAGGAGAATTCAAAGGAACATTAAGTAAAAGAAATTCAACACAAAATAAAAAATATAATATGTTTTTTCACCATGTAAATTTTAATTTTTCAATGTTTGCATGCCAATTTTTAAAATTCATCATGTTGTGTGAAAAATTTTTTCAGTTTCTCTAATGCTTCATCGAGATGTTACTTTTTCACATTATTTAATTTTTCTATTGTGTTAATTCATTTAAACATTATCACATGTTTAAAATGTTAAAATAAAAAATCTACTAATGTTCTTGTTAGAATTCGTGGACAAATTTGCTTTTAATCATTTATCTTAGTGTTTATATGGCTTTATTTTGCAAAATTAATCCATGTTTATCCTTGGTTAGCCAAAACCAAAAACAAAATTCACGCTCCACGGTTTAGCTTTCAAATAGCTTCACGTGAATGTTTAAATCTGATATATTAGGTGAATATTCCATAAGAGCTTTATATTTTTAGCCTTATATTGAATATTTAGCACATCTATCTCCTCTAATTCATAAATAACATTTAAATGTATCAGAGTCTCCAAAATTGAGAGCCTTGTTATGTTTTTCCCTCATGGCCAAAACATACATGAAATGGAATATTTTTATCATGCTTTTAATCACTTAAATTGAAAAATAATACCCTTAGTT
>NW_018240128.1:0-899 GCF_001263595.1 Phalaenopsis equestris | reverse complement strand
ATTCACACATGTTTTTTAACTGTCGTGCTTAAGCGACAGATATTGGCACTCAAGCGTTCGTGCTCAATTTAGCACAAGTCAACTTAACGTTCAAATACTCATTCTAACATGTCAAATTTATCTTTAAAGGTCTTAGAAGAATCAATAACTCATTATATAATAAAAAATACTACTCAAAATACTACGAAAATTTTTCTAAATCACACACAATAACATAGAAATAAAAACAAACGTATAGATAACTATGGGGTGCCTCCCACTGAGCACTTAGTTTTACGTCGTTAGCCCAATGTAACCAGTGTTTATTCTGGTTGATCCAACATCAGAAAATCATTTAATTTAAGTTGGTCACCTAAAAAGTAGGATTTCAGTATGTGACCATTCACTTTGAATATTTTATCAGTTTTAAGATCTTTGATCTCCACAGCTCCATAGGGATAAACTTTCATCACAATAAATGGGCCCATCCATTTTAACTTAAGTATATGTGGAAATAACCTTGCATTATAAAGCAAAACTTGTTGCCCTGGCAGAAAATTTTCAGTAAGAATCCTCCGATCATGCCGCATCTTCATATTTTCTTTGTAAATCTTAGCACTTTCATAAGATTCACTCTTTATCTCTTCAAGTTCATTCAATTGCAATAATCTCTTCTCATGAGCACCTTTCAAATTATAATTAAATTCCTTAATCGCCTAATATGTTTTATGCTCAAGTTCAACTCGTAAGTGACAAGTTTTCTCAAATATTAGCCTGTATGAGGAATTTCCTATAGGAGTTTTGTATGTAGTCCTATAAGCCCACAAAGCATAGTCCAGTTTGACTGGCCAATCCATTTTGGATAGATTCACATATTTTTTCAATATTCTTTTAATTTAATGATTGGATAATTTAGCCAA
>NW_018240127.1:0-846 GCF_001263595.1 Phalaenopsis equestris | reverse complement strand
TCACAAATTCTAGAGTTTGAGACTCGTTGGTACTTGAAGTGTATTCTTCCAATGTACTGAAATGTTGTAGATGCAAAACATTGTAATCTTGGTATTCTACAAATGCACCCGTGACTGATGTCCTGACTGGTACGTCAACGTTAAGGGCAACCTCTGCGTAAGATATCTAGAACTGGGAGCATATATGATTCTACCACAAATACTGACTCTTCATCTGCAGTGGGCAGACTGGCAGAAGTTTCTCTCAGATCTGGGTCGTAAATATGTCCCTCAGGAATGGGGGTAAGAAAACTGCTCACGTCTCTTTGGCATTTACGTTACTGTCATAGTAAGGCTCTCTGTTTCTTTCGGCTGGCATTTCTTTGCTGCGTCCTGTGTAGCTGAGTATTCGGTAATCATTCATTACGGGTGGCTATCAGGTCCCTTGCTGGAGTAGCTACCATGGAGAGCAGACGGCTGGGCCCCTCTATCGGATCTTGTTCCGCTATCACATTTTTACCTTTGTGTGATGCATTGTCCTGAGTTGTTACCCTCAATAGTGAAGGCAGTCCCTCCTTTTCTTTACTACTGACTACGTCCATTAGAGGACCCTTGTAGTCCATATCAACCTGGTTGAAATCCACGTTGAAATCTATGACACCTCCTTGCGGCGCAATCTCTTCATTCAGTGCGAGGTTCCAGCCATCCTTAAAGGAAAAGATCAGCCTCTGTCCTGACATTTTATGCAGACGACAGAAAAAAACGTCAGTGGACCGAAGCTTGACACGAACAAAAACAAAACAAAGTATTTATTAATATAAATTTTAGTTTTTTTTGGTGAAGAGTATTATTCATTTTATGTGTGAG
>NW_018240126.1:0-674 GCF_001263595.1 Phalaenopsis equestris | reverse complement strand
TAAGTTTGTACTGTTTTTAATAACTGTTTTTAATATATATTTTTGTTTGATATATCCTAGTTATAAACTAGAGATATATATATATACGGCTAATTTCTTTCTGGAATTCCTTTTCTATAAGTAATTTTAATATGGTAACCTAACGTTGTCAGGATTGGTGTATCATGTATTGTAAAGTCGGGTGTTGCTTTGCAACTTACTATCCTTGACTGACATACAAAATATACTGAGTTTGATCTTCTGGTATGATAATGTTATTGTTCTAAGCTAAAGCTTAATCTAGTGGCCATCGTCGCATGTAGGCTTTTTTATGTCCGGGATGGACGCTTCGTTGCCTGGTTCTTGTTGAATCGGCCCGTTCCCTGTTATGGATTAAAACCTTAGTAGAATAATAATAATATCATCTAGCTGATGTTAAATTTCTCTATTAAACTTATTTAAAGAAAAAAGAATTCTAGATGTTTTTCTTATTGCTTTTCATGAGCAGTTCTTTTAGATATAATAGTACTACAATATCTAAAAATCTAAAGAGATCTCAATCAAGAAATAATAATATTAAAAATGCAGAATTACAGAAATATCCTGTAAATGAAGATGATCTAAATAATTGGATTATTCCTAAAGTAGAAAAAACTCTAGTATACAAAATTGGAACTTTTGATTTTAAAGGAAAA
>NW_018240125.1:185906-190847 GCF_001263595.1 Phalaenopsis equestris | reverse complement strand
TAGACCTCAACCAAAAGTGAGGTCAACAGGATGTGCAAGTCCCCTAAGATTCCAACAAAGTAGATTCATTAACCAATAGAGGTGGATTTCCCTCTTCTCCTAGTTCTAATAGAGCTAGAAAAAGGAGGGGGGATCCTCCAAAGAGGATGAAGAGGGGATTAGGTTCTTTAATTCCAGAGGTAGTTTCTTCTTTTTTAGTTTTTTGGACTTGCCAACTAGCTTCAAGGTTCCTGGCTAATTGCAAAATCAAGGGGTCCTCCTCTGGTAGCTCAATAACTATTGTCTCTTGGTCAGTAGGAAGTGTAGAAAGCTCAGTACAGAGAGTTTGTTCAATATGAGTAGAATGTGGCATAAGGTGGAGGTGCTCAGTTGGTGATTCATGATTAGATTGGGGATTGGGTGCCACACTCTCTTGTACCAAAGCTTGGGGCAGCTCTTGTTCATTTGTCCCAGGCACTTCAAGCATATTAACAGCACAATTAGTAGCAGTAGGTAACTCCTTGTTCTGTGGTGCAATCTCCTCAGATTGATGTCGGGGGATCTTCCTTCTAAGGTTAGGATGGAGCCTGAAGCATTTCTCATCAGTGTGGCCAAACATATTGTAATGATGGCAATAGTAAGGTCTTTGTTCAGCTATGATTTTCTTCCAGTAGCCATTATGCTCAGTGCCTGACCATATTTCCTCCACAGCTGGTAGAGTAATATTTCTTTCCACCAAGATTCTAGCTACAGAAGGTCTAGATAAGTTGAAAGTGGGGCCATCCAATTTCAAAGGCCTTCCCAAAGCTTTGCCAATATTGAAAAGAACTTTGTGGTTGAAAAAGTGTAGTTTAAGTCCAGGTAACTTAAACCGTATGGGGACAATTGGAAGTTCTTTATTGGGATCAAACTCAGGAGTTCACTTTAATAGCTTCATTGGAATTCCTTCAATCAATATGGATTGTTTAGAGAAAATTCTAGCATAGTCTTCCTCCCTTGAGAGATTAATAAGTATGTGTCTGCCATCAAGTAGGCCTACTTTCCAAGCCTCTTTGAATTTCAGTCCATCAAAATATCTTCTTACAACTCCATCTTTGGATGGCCAAGTTGGAATTTACCAATTAAGGTGAATTTTTGACATTCAGTTAGCCCATTTAGGTCCTCTTCTGTAAAATAGATTGCCAACTTCCCACCTTTCTTGCATATGGGTTTGAAAAGGGGGTCATGACCCTCATGTTATTCTTGAGGAAATACCAAATCATCAGGATTCTGCACTAGCTCCTGACCTTTCCCCACAATGTCAGCAAAAGTGGCTTTAGCCCATTGAATGTTAGTGGAAATGTAAATAGGAATTGGTTCTGACATTACTTAAGGGGTATATCAGTGATACCCACCGCAGTCCTCTGCCAGTGAAAGTCCAGAGGAACTCAACCTCACAACAGGAAGAAAGCTCCAAGCAAACAGCCAAAGGCAGAAACAACAATGAGGCTAAGCAATAGACAATATAGAAGAACCTTTTCCAATATAGAATAAGAGAAAGATAGAGGACCCTAAGAAGTCTAGACTTCCAGTGGGATGCCAAAGTTCTAACCTCACAGTAGAAAGAAGACAAACAAAGAAAAAACTATGCCCAAAGCAATGGAACAGTAGAAGTTTGAAAAACCACAACCCGGGAAGGTGTAAAAGCTATGAGAATCGAAGAACTTGCAATGACCAGTGATGAGATGAGAGAAATCCAGTTGAAAGCAAAAGGTAGCAAGGATTAAGCCCATTTCCACAGCAAGTTGAGTCATTGTCTCAAAACTCTAGCAGAGCTATATATATAGTTTTATATGTGGGTTTCCTCCCACAAAGTGGTTGGTTTAACGTCATCAGCTCGATGTATCATTATTTAATTAGGATGACTTAACATCAGAGTTTCTTTAAATTGTAGTATGAGCCCTTCATAAATCAATGCCCATTAACTTTAAATATCTTTCCAATTTTAGAATCTTTAATAACAAACGTTCCATAATGATAGACTTTAATCACTTTAAATTGTCGTAACCATCTGGATTTCAGATCCTGGATTTCAGTTTTCCTGGAAATAATCTCAATATGGTATTATATAATAAAACATCTTATCCAGGTTCAAACTTCTTTTTAATAATTTTCCGATCATGCCATATTTTTATTTTCTCTTCATAGATTTTAGCATTATCATATGCTTCATTTGTAATCTCCTCAAGTTTATTGAGTTTCAATAATTTTTTCTAACCAACATCTTTTAGATTTAAGTTAAATTCCTTAATAGCTTAAAATGTTTTTTGCTCCAATTCTACTAGTAAGTAGCATGTTTTTGCAAAAATAATTCTATATGGAGACATTCCTATAGGATCCTTATAAGAAGTTCTGTCTGCCCATAACCATTGTAGCAGACCAATCTAATTTATAAGGATTTACAGCTTTTTCTAAAAATTGTTTTATTTCATGATTTGATATCTCTATTAGACCGCCGGTCCGAGGATGATAAGTTTTAGATGATCTATGCATAATATCATATTTTTAATTAATTTCTCGATTCTCTTATTCCTAAAATTGGGCCCTCCATCTGTAATAATTACTCTCAACATTCCATATTTTATAAAAATATTTTTATTTAAAAATTTAGAAACACTTCAAGCATCACATTCATGTACAGCAACAACTTCAATCTATTTAGACATATAATCAACAACCAGTAATATATATATATTTCTAAATGAAAACATAAATGGTCCCTAAAATCTAATCCCCATACATTAAAAATTTTGAGCTACCAATGTATAATTTAGAGGCATTTCATTTCTACTAGAAATATTTCCTATTCACTGACATCGTCAATTTCCTATTCACTGACATCGATTGCATGTTTTAATATATTCATTAACATCTCTAAAAAGATTAGGCCAATAAAATTCAGCTTGCAAAGTTTTATATGCAGTTCTATTTGTTTCAAAATATCCTACAAATTTAGAATCATGACATCGTTTAATTATTTGTTGAGTTTCTTCATAAGGCACACACCTTCTAATAATTAGATCTTTACAATGTTTATATAAATATGGGTCATCCCAAAAATATAATTTTGAATCATATATAAATTTCCTTAATTATTGATTTTTAATATTTGGTGGTAGAATATCACATACAATATAAATGACTATATCGACATACCACAGTATATTCATTTCATCAATATTATACAATTTTTTATGAGAAATTTTCTAAAATTTCATTTGTAAAATTACTTAATATTTCTTTTTCTAATCTAGACAAATGATCAGTTATTTGATTAACATTTCCTTATCTATCAACTACAATAAAATTGAACTCTTGCAGAAGAAGTATCCATCTAATTAATCTTGGTTAAGCATCCTTATTTTGTATAAAGTATTTGATAGCAGAATGATCTGTATGCACTATACATTTAGTTCCAATCAAATAATGTCGAAATTTATCAAAGCCATAAACAATAGCTAATAACTCTCTTTCAGTAGTAGTGTAATTAATTTGAGTATCATTTTGAGTTTTACTAGCATAATATATTACCTTAAAAACTTTCTTGTGCATTTGTCCTAAAATAGCTCCAATGGCAAAATCACTAACATCGCACATTATTTTGAATGGTTTCTCCCAATCAAGTGGAACTATTATAGGTGCAGTGATTAATTTTTCTTTCACCATTTCAATGCTTTATGCATTCCTCATTAAAATCAAATTTTGGCTTAGTTATTTTAGAAAAAAAATTTATGTAACACCTGTAGAAACCAGCATGTCCTAGAAAACTTCTTACCCCTTTAATAGTAGTAGGAGGTGGTAATTTCTCAATAACTTCAATTTTTACAGGATCTACTTCCATGTCATTTTCAGAAATTTTATGCCCAAGTTCAATTCCTCTTGCAACTATAAATTGACATTTTTCCCAATTTAGTACTAAGTTGATTTTTTCGCATAATTTCAGAAGTTTTTTTAAATTATTTAAACATAATTCAAATAAAGTCCCGAATATAGAGAAAGCATTCATAAATACTTCCATTCCATGTTCAATCAAATTACTAAAACCTAACATCATACATCTTTGAAATGTCGCAGGTGCATTGCATAATCCAAAAGGTATTCTACGATAAGCAAATGTTCCATAAGGGTTTATAAATGTTGTTTTCACTTGATCCTCAAGAGCAATTGGAATTTCATGATACCTGATATATCCATCTAAAAAGGAGTAATATTTGTTTATAGTCAATCTATCCAACATTTGGTTTAGAAAGGGTAAAGGAAAGTAATCTTTCCTTGTGTCCATGTTTAATTTTCTGTAGTATATACAAATTTGCCAACTAGTAACTTATCTTATTGCAATTAATTCAATCCTTTCATTTACTTCAACAGTCACTCCTCCTTTCTTTGGAACACAGTGAATTGGACTCACCCAAACACTGTCTAAAATAGGATATATAATTCTGGCATCTAACCATTTTATAATTTATTTCTTAACAACTTCTTTCATCATATGATTCAATCTCCTTTGAGGATCAGTTCTATTGATCATCTAATAGAATTCTGTGCAAAAAAAATTTAAGGACTAATTCCTTTAATATCTGCTAAAGTCCATCCAAAAGTTTTTTTATATCTTTTCAACATTTCTATTAATTTTTGTTCTTGAATTTTAGCTAACTCAAGAGATACAATAACAGCCAATGTAGATGAATCTCCTAAAAACACATATTTTAAATTTGCAGGTAATACTTTCAATTCGAGTTCAGGTAGTTTAATATTTGAAGGAATAAGATTTTTATTATCATTTTCCAACAAATCTAAAGTGTCAAGTTTGTCCTGAATATAATCTAAATTTTCTTCTTTTATTTCATTCTCATTCTCAATAAATTCTTCTTGCTAGTGGATGGTGATAGTGCTTTTTTTTCTTCAAACACTTTCTTAAATTGA